>NC_141758.1:39007011-39318761 GCF_982258835.1 Parasteatoda tepidariorum | reverse complement strand
GTAAAAGTAATTTGGCTGATTTTTTGACTAAGGCTTTAACTAAGACTGAATTAAATAAAATTAAAGGAATTTATTTTGAAATGTTCGATGGGGCCGCATGTCAGACTATGAATTTCAATGAACAAGGTTCGAGTAAGAGTCAGAGCTCACGAGTTCGAAAAACCTCTGAAGGAGGGAGTTCGAACATTTAAAAATAATTCAAAGACAGAATTTGCATAGTATTAATTTTGAGTGTGTAAGTACCCTCATTATGCAAGTGTTACTTTGTATATATATAACAAATCAAGATTGGATTTGGAGTTTTGTTTCTTTTGATTTTCAAGACTGTATGTATTGAATTCATGTTATGGAGAGGATTGTTTTTCCTTCATGATGTTTAAGTTAAGTTATGATTTTTATTGCTTAATAAAATTTATGATTATTTAAAAGATGACTTTTTCATTATGCTTGCTGGGCATTCTCCACAACGCACTAAACTCTGCCAGCAAAAACTACATTTTAAAATATAGATCTTCACACATTCAAACTTTCTTTAAAAACTCTATAATGAAGATTCCAATTTGAACATGAATGTTTCCATATAACTTAGTAAAATACAAATTTCTTTAATAGCTCAAAAACCAAATATTTGAATTTTGAAGTTTTCTTTCTTCCTATTCTGAACGTCCATTGTTCCCTAAAGTAATAAAATCAAGGACATTGTTCAAATTTAAAAAAGAGAGAGAAAAAGAAATCATTGCATCGTTTATTGCAAACGCTGCATCGGAAAGAATTATACATCATTAAGTGATTAAACCAGAGAGAATGTTCACATTTTGATCATTACCATCAATGCCTTGTAAAAACACTTGAGATGGAGAGAAAAAATGTATACATTAAGCAATAAAATCGAAGACACCGTTCAAATTTTAAACAATGCCATTGATTCCTCGTGCAAACATTGAGTTGAAAAAAAAAATTACACATCAAGTCCATTATATTTGAAAAACCATACTTAAAGCATTTGATGGACGCCCCCACCACACTAGTCATCGTCCTATCTCATTAATTTGGCAGGAAGGTGTGGCAGTTTTTGTCTTTTTCGATCCCCAATCTATAATTGGGCGTCAGGACCTGTCCCATATCAAAAATAACTTTAAATGAGTTTTTAATCCGCTAATGATCGGCATTCAACAGTACTCGCAATTTGTCATGCTTTCTCTCTCCCAAATAACACAACCGTAAAGGGGATCTATCTATTTTTCACTCCATTTTGATTGGCCATCACCCCTAAAACATTTTCTGAAATTGGAAATTCATCAATTAGGATTTTCTTCTTTCATATTTCTGGTGCCCATTATTATGGATAGTATTCACAAATTGTTTCAATTTATTACTCGCAAACTAATCCGATTTACAATGAATTCCCGATCAATAACTGAGAGATATTTTTGGAATTCCATAACTGTTATTTGCTATTAAATTTATTGGAATAAATTTCCTTTTTATTTAGCAACAAAAAAAAAAAAAAAAACAATCAATTTGCAGTTTGCAAAAGGAAAAGCAAAACAAAAAACTTCATACTAATTTGCACAATTATTTGAAAAGGCTGAAAAAGTAGAGAATGTTTCCGTATATTCAAAGTGTAATCTGAAAATTATAGCACTAGTTGGTTTTGTTGAAAACTAGAAAGAATGAGCCTGGTGTGCTCTAGGTTAACTAATTATGTGCATCAGGCCCTCAAGGCCCATTTGCAGATCGCCATCGTAGCAACGACCCTTTAGCAGAGTATCAAACAATACAGACTCATTTGCACAAGGCCTCGAGTTACACACGAGAAAAACACCACAAATTAAGTCAATGAGCAAGGGAGTTCTGCAAGCACATCTAAACACTGAGCCCAAAGTCACCAGGTGACAGTGCCTACCAACTGCTAACGACCTAGACAAAACCAAGCCGACAGCAGAAATGCAACAGCCAGCCCGTGATCCACAAACACAGCCCTCTAGATAGACTACTTTACAAACCAATCAACGTACCCTAAAGTGGACAGGGTGTTCAGCAAGGGCATTCCTTAATTTGCATAATTTCAGAACTCTTGTCAAAAGTGAAGTTATGAACTTATTAAGGGTCGTAAATTAAAATTTACGCCAAGAAAAAAGCAATATAGAAATCTACCGAATCACTAGTGAGGAAAGCGAGAGTGAGATGAAAAATATCAGAATTAGTTTTATTGCATGATGAAACTTTGTAGTTTTTCTAATCATGACCTTCCAACAGCTTCTTGTTTTCTCTGGCAATCAAACAGTTTTCGATGTTTTCAGTCTCCGCATTTTTCTCACATTTCATTTTTCCACTCACTTCTTTAAGATGACTACTGTGTAACCAGCCAGGTGTTGTGGTGGTTAAGACTCCACAATTCTGCGATCGACCAATGATGATGGCAATGTGGTCAGAATTGCGAACTAACCACCTTTTCTTCCCAGTTTAGCTAGTATCCATTGCTCCAATCTTAATAAATTGTTAAAATAAACGGTGCTTTGGTTCGAATTGAATAATATTGTGAAATCAAATTTGAGAAGCTTGATAATATGATTTAATTTGACACCATCTAAAGATGCTACAAGTTTGAACTTTATTATGGTTCAACTTAACACCATCTTAAAATTGTAACAAATTTGAACTATATTATGGGTCAACTTGACGCCATTTTAAAGTGGCAACAAAATTAAACGATATTATGGTTCAACTTGACGCCATCCTAAAGTTGAAGCAAATTTAAACGATGTTTGGCTTCAATTTGACAACATTTTAAAGTTACATTATTCATTATTTGATGCTCCATCTTAAATGACTTCATGGTTCAACTCAATTTAAAGGCTCAAACATTGTATACAGTAATCAACTACTGTAATTAATTTTCAAAACGCAATACAGAAAAAGACCAGTTTTTTTTTGTTTTTGTTTTTTTAAAAAGAAAGCCACAAACACGTTTTGCTTACACAGAAGAAGAATATTTTTTGCAAATCATATTATTTTGCTCAAGCAAATTTTATCACAATCTGAATTATTCCAAGTCTGGTGAATACGGAATAAGTATCATTCTTATACAACTTCACCTGACATTTTTCAAGCAACATTTTTTTATGCAATTCACAACGAATTTCCAATTTGCAATCACATGGTATTCAGGGTGTTTTCTAATGTCCTCTATAATCTGCATGTTATGAAACTTTGACAAAAATGAGGGTTAAAAATGCATACATCAAAAGTCATAATTTGATATTGAGGGAGAGAGCAGCATTTTTTAAAGCCTTATGAATCATAAACCAGGAAAGTGAGATAAAAACAAATCAAAATCTATTTGACTGCCAGTGAAAATTGAGAGGAATGAAAGGTGGTTACAAGAAACACCTTCAAATTTCATCAGTAATTAAACTGGTTTTGATGTTTTAAATGATTCGTCAGATTTACACATGTATTTATTTTTACTAGCTTGAATATTAATTAGAGACCCTTAATATGCATATTTTTTAAACTTCATTCTTGTTAGAGATTATGAAAGTATGTATATTACGAGCAGTGATTACAGAAAACCATGAAATCATTAATATAAATGCTTCATAAATTCAGTCTTTTTTCTATTTTTTATTTTAAAAAAAGAGAGTGTTTCCCAGCTATGTTTTTTATTCTATGCCATTTTTTTATTTATTTACTCATTTATTTATTTATTTTTGAAAAATTCAGAATACGCATTTTTTTCTTGGACAACATAAATAATTGAAAATAAAATTTTTAGATTCCATTAGGAAATGTTGATTTGTAAAACTGAATGAATTTGCACATAATTTCAAATATAACGATGCAAAAAAATATAAAAATAAAAGATGAAAAGTATGGCCTATACAAAGAAAAATGCTGCTATAATTCCCTAAAAAAGTGATATTGAAAAAGGAAATAAGTGGTAGCTTTAGAAAAAGTAATTATTATAGAATTCAAAACATCTAAAAATAAAAAATGATTAATTTATCGTAATAAATATTCTAGTTGAAGTAGTAGTTAATCTTTTATTGTACAATAGAATTTATACCGACATTTATATATTTATTTTAAGACAAATCCAAAACTTTAATCTTAGACCTAAGTAAACAAAATCCAAGGTAACCAAGGTTTTAAATCTTTAGTTTTTAATCTTTTTAAATCTTTAGTCAATATAAAGATTTAAGACAAAACATTGAAATAAGTTATATTTTAAATAAAGTTAAATTGTGTCGTTGTTTAAAGAATGTAATAGTGTAAAGCAAAATAAAACAAGCATTTGAATTTCTACCATTAAAAAAATTTATCGTCCGTGAAAAATAAATAAAATACTAAGCGAAAATTTTAACTGAAAGGAAAAGAAAATAAACTTCCATGTAGGTACCCGGATTACTAAGAAAAAGATGAATTCTAAAAGTTACGGTTCCAAAGAAAAATTCTAAACTACGTTTAAATGTTTCGTTCTTTATTTATTTCCCTACTAAATTCTTTCGTTTTGCTTTGTTCTCGGAAAGCACATCTTAATTTAAAAGCAGTAGTACTTTTTTTTTCTTTCTGAAACTTGTACTTTGTTGCTTAGATTTTTCGAAACTGTTTTGCGACTTTAGAAATTTCAGCATATTTATAAAGTGTTTATGCATTGCTAAGAATATTTCGTAACAGAATTTGTAGAAAGGAATAGCATCGCAGAAGGTTTATTGCTCCTAAAAACTGACGAAAAAAGATAATTTCACTGAATTTTTTTTCTAAGTTTATGCATTAGTTTGGATGATTTTCTCAACTGCAATTCGTTTTAACACATAATTCATTAGTCATAAGATTTTACTTCGTAAGATTTTACTAACACTACTTTATTTACTTTACATATAATTCATAAGATTTTACTAACACTAATACGTTACAGACATATGCTCAGTTGGATTTGTTAGATTTTATTGACTTAAAACCTTACAGATATACACTTTTGCTGATGATATTGTAACTTTAAGTAGATGTAAGTTATAATTAAATTTTGTTAGCAGCCATCTTGCGACGACAGCTTATAACAATCAATCTAATAAAGGAAGCATACGAAGTTAGTCTCATTATTGTTGATCAAAAAATATATTTTTAAGAAACAAGCAATGTCTATCAACTTTCATTGTTGACATTGTTGATGTTGATGATAGATTAAAGTAACTCCCCTAAATGTGGAAGTCACTTTAATCTATTGTTCACGGCAGTTTCAAACTCTGTTAAATACACGAAAAATGTGGAGTTCCCTTTGATGTAATGGCCTTGGTGTTTTCTGGGGCAAAGATCATGATTGGGAAGCGTGGTGCGGAGACTGGGTGTTTACTCTCAGCATCAGTTCTTTGATGTAAATTGTGGTGGTGTAGTGTGCGCATGCGCCAGTCTCGTCTTTAGATCATTATTAAGGATGAATACAAGACTATAACCAATTAGTGCGGCTTCACAGCGACGTTAGAATTTCAGTCAATCAGTTAGAAAATAAAAAGTAATTTCTTGACTAAAGATAAATATTTCGTCGCGAAACCCTATTTTGGGGAGATAAATCTCATATAACAAGTTCACCTTTGAGATATGGTTGTTGCTGCTTTGTTAACTGTGATGGAGCGATGTAATCCTCTAGTGAAGAGGATTGAGTCATTGAACTCCAGGATTTTAACCATGGTCCGTTCCATTGCTTCATCGAAGCATATTGGGAATGATCCAAGACCAACTCTTATTGAATACTTTCTTATATGCAAAGCAATTCATCAAATTCTGCTTCAGAATTTCCAAATCAAGCACTGGAATTCAAGGCATTTTATAATGGCAAAAGCGCCGGCCTGGTGGCCAAGTGGTTAGCGTGCCTGACTGCGAAGTCATAGGCTGCGGGTTCGAATCCCGCTCTGGGCATGGTTGTTTCTCTCTCTCTTTGTGCTGTCCTCTGTTGTGTGTGTGTATGATGTGTGAATGTGGCCCACCCTATAAACGGGTTTGTGGCAGTGTGGCGTGGGCAATGTTGCTCGCCTCCGTGACTTTGGTTCACAGGTGCCCACTGGGTAACGCGAAATGAGCAACAATTCTGGCATAGTATAGGCAAAAGATTCAAATTCAGTGCCTGCCATTGGAAAAAAAATAATAGCAAAAGCATATATCAGAAATAAACACGCGTGGGTAACGCGAAATGAGCAACAATTCTGGCATAGTATAGGCAAAAGATTCAAATTCAGTGCCTGCCATTGGAAAAAAAAATTAATGGCAAAAGCATATATCAGAAATAAACACGTGTCTCCTCTTCCTCATGCCCCAAGATAAAAATTTTTTACACGTATCTGTATATTACAATATCCAACTTGAGGCCGGGATAGTCTGGTTGGTAGGGCACTGAACCTATGTCCAAGAGGTCATGGGTTCGATCCCCTCCGACTGAAGACTCCCCGTGTAGTGAATGGTGACTGATGCACGTTGAATCTGTCAGGGGTCACAAATTCCTCCATGTTCACTTAGCAAATCATACCTCTTGGGGAACTGGTCCAGAAGTTTCCTTGTCTCCTGGATTGGGTTCCAAAATTACAAAGCTACGGAGTTGAACACAGGTAGTCTTAAACCCAAAATTGGGTCAAATGTTCAACAACAGATATGAAATAAAATAAAATAAAATATTCAACTTAATCAAGCTGTATAAAGTGCAAATCAAGAAAAAGATGTGGATAATATATACAGGGTGGTCCTAAAATATATGTCTAAAATGTAAAGGTGGGTAGAGGGGACATAAATAAGCATATTTCGGACAGGAATGTGTGTGCGGTAATGGCACATTAAAGCACTAGCTTGTAAAGCAGTATGATTCAAAGGAAACGGAAAAGACAAGTAAAGACAAAAGAAAACAAAAATTTATCAACAGTTTTCAAGAGGTGCTCGAAAGAGCAGCCAACAACAAGATTCACAGCGACGGCGCATGGATCGGCGTAAAGCAGCAACAGACAAGCGGGAAACAAGATCTTCTTCAGATATGACGGGACTCTCGTACACCAGGCTTTTAATATGACCCCAAAAGAAAAATTCCAAGCAGGTTAAATCAGGAGAACGCGGTGGCCAGGGAACTGGACCACTCCGTCCTATCCAATGCAGGCCGTAGACTGCGTCCAGGTGATTCGTGACGTTCCGACTGAAATGAGCTGGGGCTCCATCGTACTGGAACCCCATTCGTCTGCAAACAGCTGGAGGAATATCTACCAGAAGTTCGGGTAAACCTCCTGTAGGAAGATGTTGTACGTATGGCCAGTTAAACGACTAGGTAGAATGTAAAGTCCTTCTAAGTTATTGTGCACAATGCCCGCCCAAACATTAATGAAAAACCTTTCTTGGTACGAGTGTGCTATTGTGCCATGTGGGTTGCCATGAGCCCACAGGTGAGAATTATGGATGTTTAACACACGACAGCGTAAAGGTAACCTCATCAGTAAATAAAACATCTGCAGGGAAGATTAGATTGGCTGCCGTCTGCTGTAGGTACCAACGAGCAAAGTTCAGACATGGAAGATAATCGTTATATATATGTAGGTAAGCTACTTTACCTCAGAGCACATGCAGAGGTTGAGGAGAAGACGTAAGAAGAAAAAAAATTCCCCTTCGCAATGGACAATCAGTAAAAAGTATGAATCGATCTAGATCTTTGAGTTCGGCAAAGTTAGTGGTTATAGTTAAATGCTGGATACAAAATGAAATATAATTTAAAAACAATGTGAGGGCCGAAAGATTGAAACAGAGAGTATTGTGATAGCATCGTCACAACGCTCTTCGAGTCACCTGAGATATATTTTATGAAGAGCATTAATGTCTTACTAACCTATCTGAGACAGCACAGTGGGTAAGGCACTAAGCAGTCATTGTGAAGGAATCTATCCCTAAAGGCAGCATGAAGTCCTTCAAGTTTTCGATCAATGAGTACAGGTTGTTAAGGAAGTAAAGTCGGCTGGTGTGCATGCTTGACCACACAGCCGCCATTATGCCATTTGTTTCTAAATTGCAATGCCTTTGCCCACATGACCCTCTTGGCACATAACAGGCTGTTCTGAGAGTTCTTCACTTAGTGCCATTGTCTTTAGATTGGAATTGTGTTGAGAACTTTAATTTAAAATATTCCTTAAAGTAAACTCAAATGCTTTCATCATTTTTTTAATACCTATTTTAGTCCCTATTCGGTACAATTTTATCACTTAAAATTTTTTCTTTTGTATGCATTTACATAGCGATTCTATAATTGGATTTAGTTCTTGTATGTCAGAGTTTTTAATTACAATGAGTAGTTATAAGAAAGGTAAAAATATCTATTCAAGATATATCTAATGGCATATAGTTATCGCATGATTTGAGACTAGCTTACTGTTTCTTTACCAAAATGGGAAGGAAAACACTGCAAAAATATCCTACAATATGTAACTAATGCTGGAAATTAAAGCAATGCAATGATGAAAACAATGTAAACTAACAATGGATTGATGAAAACAATTAAAACAAAATTAAAACAATGTAAACAATGTCACTTATACTGGAAATTAATTAGAAGGAGAAGTTATATGAAAGGTAAAAATATCCATTCAAGTTAGATCTTATGCATATAATTATATCGTATAGTTTGAGACTAGTTTACTTTGTTTCCTTACCAAAATAGGAGGAAAAACACTGCAAAAATATCCTACAATATGAAAACAATGCTGGATATTAAAACAGTGTAATGATCAAAACAATGTAATGATCAAAACAATGTAAACTAACAATGTAATGATTAAAACAATGTAAGTGAACAATGTAATGATTGAAACAATGTTAACTAACGATGTAATGATTAAAACAATATAATTAAAGCAGTGTGACTTACGCTGGAAATTAGTAACAATGAGAAGTTATATGAAAAGTAATGTATGAAAAGTATTATTTGAGACTAGTTTACTTTGCTTCCTTATCAAAGTGGGAAGAAAAGCACTGAAAAAATATCCTACAATATGACAACACTGCTGGAAATTAAAACAATGCAAGGATCAAAACAATGAAAAGAACAATGCAAACTAACAATGTAATGACTAAAACAATTGAAACAATATAATTAAAACAATGTAAATAATGTAACTTATGCTGGAAATTAGTAACAATGAGAAGTTATATGAAAAGTAAAATAATTCATTCAAGTTTTATGATTATTGTATAATTTGAGACTAGTTTACTTTGCTTCCTTATCAAAGTGGGAAGAAAAACACTGCAAAAATATCCTGCAATTTGTAAATGATGCTGAAAATTGAAATTAATAATTTTGGATTTAAAAATTAAGAGTAATTAAAAAAAAACTTAATTAAGCTTAATCCTTTAACTTTTTTTTCAAGCAAAATAAATATATAGCATATTATTGCATTTGTGAGTATGATTTCTTCTCAGCTATACTTTCTTAAGTAAAAATAGCATTTCTGTTTTTATTTAAAGCTCGGGTTTAGAGCAGCAGTTATCATAACTAAAGTATTTAAAGACAATTGTGAACGTATTAACTTGACCTAACTTGACCTAAAGACTACCTTATTTTGAAAATATTTAATGAAAAGAATGACATATTTTTCACCGTTTTATAATAAATAATATTAAATAAGATTTTATGTCCGACAGTTCAATTCGCAGTCTCGCTGAGTTTAGTCTAGTAATGAACTTGTTTTTTGGTATATAAACATAAGCTGAAAAACGAGTGAAATAAGTCGAATTATGAAATAGAACTAATTTTCGCTTAAATTGAAAACTGAAAAGAACTGCTATAAACGTAGAAAATGGCTATAAGGGAAACATATTTCATTATAAGCAAATTATTAGAGGTTAAATGTCTTAGAATCCCATGGAGTAATTACGTTTGAAGCAACAAAAAAATTCATAAAAATATAAAGTACGTTCATTTAAAACTTACAGTAAATGCTGAATGCTTCAATTTTCAAGAAGAGATTCTCCTGAAAAATTAAACAAATTTATTAATGAGATTTTTTCGTACAAAAAAAAAGAAAAAAAAAAGATAAGAATACGAGTCTATTAAATTATGAGTATGCGCACCTCTTAATTCAAACACAACTTTTCATCATATATTAACATTTTAGATAAAATTCCAAAGATATTATTTATCGTGCTAAAAGTTCAGTAACGAGTTGCAAGTTCAAATTCTGTGCGATTATCACGCTTTTCGTCAAAAAAAAACTAGATAAATAAAAATAAATAAAAACTCGTGATTTACGGATTAGATAGTTTCAAAACTATGAGAGTATGCGTTTTCGAATTTTTTTTTTCCTTCCTCAATCCATTTGATGTTCGGGTAGCGCGAAAGAAACAAAGAAAGAATAAATAAATACTCTTCCATCCCCCCCTTCAACCATTAAATGTTCTGTAATCCCTAGAATATTTGAAGCTTCGTCCCCCCCCCTCACAATACATCAATGCCGCCTTGCAACTATAAGGTGGGGCCATAGCTCTTAAGACCGAAATATGTAATTAACTTCTGATAAATGATCGTTTGGAGCCTATTCGACCCCATACTTCCCTTCCTCGTCTGCCCCCTACCACATATCTCGCTTTCATAACCCCCACCCCCATCCCTTTTGCTCTTCTAATTTTTGAAATAGTATATCAAATGAAGTTCTTTCCTTGTTGTTTATTGTGATCGACTGGGGCATGGCGATCCAATTTAAAAAAAGCGTATTTAAATTGATCCAAATTTTTAAAAAAGCGTATTTAAATAAATCCAAATTAAAAAAAAAAGAAGCGTATTTAAATGGAGAAATGACTCAGTTACTAAATATAATTGATTATAATTTTGGAGAAATTTTTGATTTTTTTTTTAACCACTTTATGTGAATGCGTAATAATAATATTAAATGGATTAATTGTAGATTTAACCCTTCTATAGTTGATTTCAGCTCTTGCTAAACTTTCTGGACAGAAGCGCCCCTAAATCCATACGGTGAACTTGTTACTTCAACGTTTTTTTTCCTTCCGTTTGTCATAAAATTGTTAATATCTTCTCCCATTTCGGTTTTAAAGTCACTTTTGGGCCTGTTAACAAAACCAAATTTAAGTCTCTTAAAGATCCTATTAGCTTTGATAATCGATGGGACATTTACCACATTCCTTGTCAGTTTGATCTTGACTACATCGGACAAACTAGTCGTGCTTTAAAATTTAGACTTTAAAATTAGACTTAAAATTAGACATAAACACGATTGATATGCCCTTTATCAAGAATAAAGAAATTATCAATAGCACATTGATGGAATCTTGAGTATAATTTTGGTAATGTCAAAATTATTTTCACCAGAATCACATCAGCTTATTTTGATGCCTTAGAATATTGTTTTCTTCATATGAATGCTGAATTCCCTTAATGACATTAGCTCCTCACCACCTCACCATGGCGCTTGGAAATGCCTTTTATCCTCATTTGCTCCTCTCGGCCAGTGAGGGTTTTTCTGTTGCTCTGTTCTGTTTGTTCACTGTGGGTTTTCTAGTTTTGCTTCTCACTTTTATTTTTCCATTTTTCTTCGGCAACTTTTCGTTTTATGTTTCAAATCACTTTTGTTTCTTCTCATTCAGGTCTGGTCTTGAAAATGGGTGCCAGTTTTTTAGTGCTTTGAAGCATGTCGGCTGTCATTTCCTATTTATATATTTTTGAATCGAATGGAGTTCTTAAACAGGCAATATGTAATGATTATATTAATAATACGAATAATAATTTGATTGTTTAGAAGCTTGGTATAAGAACCAAATAACTCCAAATTTTCAACAAAAAAAAATTTTTAAGCATTTTTGTCTACGGACAACCTAGAGTAAACCCATTGAGAGGAAGTTCTACCGTATGGGAGAAATTTTTCATGGAAAATTCTCCTGGTATAAGTAATTTGAAATTTAGTGTTTAGAAAAAGCGAGTTCAGGTAAAACTAGAGTAAACAATGGAGTTTGAAATACTGAAAAAAAAATCAAATTATCAAAATATAATTATTTCATGGAGCAGTTACTTGGGATTATGCAGTCCTTCTGCAGTAACTTGTTAGCCTTTTGATATTTTCAAAACCTTTCTTCAAAAATTGAACTTCTTGGTTTGCTCTAGATCTACCTAAACATACTTCTCTCAAACTTTTAAATTCCAAAATACCAATGGAGATAAAAGGTAATTTGCCGTTAGAAGCTTCTCGCGATATGGGGCCCTCTTAAAGAAGTTTTTCATGGGGAAGAAATTTAGAGCATCTTTAAATGTTTGAACTTTTTAAGAGGTAAAATTGTTTTGAGAGGGTCAGCTAAAATTATTTTTTTTTAAAATTATAAATGCATACATTAATATTGATGTGCAAAATCTCTTGCTTACGCTGTAATATCATACGTATATTGAATTAAACGTATATCATATATATATAATATGTATATTGAGTTATGAAAATTTAACTTTGATGTTAATAGAGTTTAGTATTAATAAAGAAAGTAAGCCCTTAGACTTATGCTTCTATAATTCTTTTTGTATTTTTACACTGTAGGCAGGAAATTATTTCTCTAAAAAGACAAGTATAATTAAGGACCACCAAGAATCCAGATAATTCGCCACAAGTTTTATGTATGATTGGATATGGCTGATTTTCCATGTTTTGAAATGAAAATTTACTGTCCAAGAAAACATTTTTACCGGAAAAAAGTCAAAAATAAAATTTCTTAAAAAGGTTCGTTTACTTTTGTAAAAATAGAGATCAAAACACTAACGAGAATCTAAACTGTTTAAACTCTTTTAACGGACATTTCTTAAGCACCAGGCTTCATTTTAGGTGTTCTAATTAGCGAAAGATTTAAGCACAAACATAATTTACGCTTTATTATGCAGGAAAAATTAGATAAAGTTTATCTTTATTCATACGAATTTAAAAATTTCGAAACAAGATTCAACATTTTTGTGTGTTTATGACAGTAGGTTTTTCTTTATACTCTTCTATGCAAATCTAAAAGAGACTGTTTTTACTAAATTGTTGAATCGTATGTTTTAAAATTTTCAGTAATTCATGATAGGTAAAGTCTGAATTGAAAGTACTGGGGGTGATCTCCAACAGTTTAAACTTAAATGATCGAAAAGTCTTTCCCTTACCGAATTAAACAGACAGAGTTCAGCCTTTGTTAAAGTGTTTATAGCTCACTTCCACGTTAAAAAAATGTTTTTTTATTTGTCCTAAGTTATTGAATTGTAGCTTCTAAGTTATTCTATACTTGATAAGAGAGCTGTGGTTGCTTAGGGATAGAGAATTCGCCTCCCAATGAATTGACCCAGGTTCGAATCCTAGCGGTGGCTGATTGATATGAATTAAGCGCCCGGCTCACACCGACCACAGTGCTGACGTAAAATATCCTTAGTAATAGACAAATCATGGGTTTGAATCCCCTTCCCGTCAGTCAGGCTAACTATAAGAGGTTTTCCTCTCCATATAATGCAAATGCGGGTCAGTTCCACCAAAGAGTCCTCCACGAATGCTAGTTTACAGAAATGCTCCATTGAAATAAAAATTGTAGTAAAGTCTAAAATTTATCTTCAATAAAAACATGAATGAACATCAGCCTCATTCATACTCAATATCTTATCGACAATGATGATAACAAACTTTATCCTATAAAGAATTTAATGCAATTGAAAATAAAATGCATTATAAACATCCTTAAAATTTTTCTTCAAAATTAAGAATTTACAGTTGAAGTTAAATTTATGTCTCAATTTTAACCTCAACAATTAAAGTTCAAGTTAAAAATATGTATGTAACTTATATAAGTAAATTGTAGTTCAATTTAATCGATCGTAGTACAGTTAAATCGGTTTATTGACAATTTAAGTTAGCTTTTTTGAAATAGTTTAAATTAGATTCCAGTTAAATTTCAATTATTTATTAACTACTTTGGAGTTGAAGTTTATTTTTTTTTTGCCTCTAACTAATTGCTAAGTAAAGATCATCCTCATTCAAAAACCATGAATGATGGAAATTTTTTCTAACGCAAATAAAGAATCTAACACAATAGAAAACAATACATCATAAGCATTATTTTAAAATTGTTCATTAAAATTAAGAATGTATAGTTAAAGTTAATTTTATGTCTCGAGTTTGACCTCAACATTTGAAGTTAAAGTTACATGTATATAGTTTATATAAGTAAACTGAAGTTCAATCACATGCATTAAATTTAATTTGTGTACAGTTAAGTCAATTTACAATTTAAGTCAATTTTTTCCAACTGTTTAAAATAACTTTCAGCCAAATTTCCATTAATTAATTACTTTGTTAAAGTACAATTTATTTCAGCTTCAACCAAAGACAAAATAATAAACATCGTCCTCTAACCAGATATGTTATAAACAACCATAAATGTTGGGAAATTTTTAACACAAATAAAGAATTTAACACAATAAAAAACATGACGCATCATAAAAAAAATGTTTAGAAAGTTTTCTTATAAGAATTTACAGTTGAACTTCAGTTTATGTGTCAAATTTCACCTCAGTGTTTGAAATTGAATTTCAATCTATGTATATAATTTATGTAAGTAAATTGTAGTTCAATTATGCATTGGAATTTTTGTTTTAGATAAAGAATCCTACACAATAAAAAGCATGATGCATCATAAATTTTTTTTTTTTTTCAAATTAGGAATTTACAGTTGAATATCAATTTATGTGTCGAATTTCGCCTCAGTATTAAAAAACTGAATTTCAATATATGCATATAATTTATGTAAGTAAATTGTAGTTCAATTATACGTTGGAAAAATAAAAAATCCTACACAAAAAAAAAAAAAATTTGCACCATAAATATTTTCAATTTAAAAAAAAAAAAATTAGGAATTTACAATTGAATTTTAATATATGTGTCGAATTTCCCCTCAGTATTTAAAAACAGAATTTCAATGTATGCATATAATTTATGTAAGTAAATTGTAGTTCAATTATACGTTGGAAAAATAAAAAATCCTACACAATAGAAAACATAATGCATTATAAACATTTAAAAAAATTCTTTTTCAATTTAAGAATTTACAGTTGAATATCAATTTATGTGTCGAATTTCTCCTCAGTATTTGAAATTGAGTTTCAATATATGTATATATAATTTATGTAAGTAAATTATAGTTTAATTATGCATTGGAAATTATGTCTTAAATAAAAAATCCTACACGATAGAAAACATAATGCATCATAAACAATTTTTAATTTATTTTTTTCAAATTAAGAATTTGCAGTTAAATTTATGTCTCCAATTTGTCTCCAACATTAAAAAAACATCAGCAAACATCTTCCTCTACCACACCCATTTTCCCGTTCAGCAATAAAAATCAAGAGCTCGAAATTATGTACCCATTTTTACAATATAGCCGCTTACACACAGATAGTTACTTCACATTTTATGGCTCATCCAAAGATAATTTTCTCAGAATGAGAACTCATTTCAGGGTGGCTGAATCACCATTTTGCTTTTTCGCCGGCTTCTTTGTTGGTGGCTGTTAATATTTGCCTTTCTTAGAAACTTACCTTTAAGAGAATGTACCTGTAAGTTCTTGTGCTGCGTTAATCAACCTTCGATGACCTTCTGACCCTAAGTCAGGTTTGGAGGAAGGGTGTTGGAAGAAGGTTTTTCTCCTCCAGGTTTTTTTGTTTTAGAATTCTTTTGGTGCCAGTGGCTAAAAGTGTAATTTTTTTCGCTCATCTACGCGTGCAAGGGGTGTATGTTGTGAGCTGCTTGGGACAACCCTATATCTTCTTTTTTACTGTTCTAAACCCGGATGAAAGGAGGAACTTTAAATAAAAGGGGAGGAAAAAGAAAAACAAGTGAAATATATCCGATTTTTTTTATTATTTTTGCTTATTTATTTATTTTTGCTGTAGGGTAAGTGAGTTGTTAATATAGGAGGTTGGTAAAAGGTGTAATCCTTTCATTTTTGAAAGTTTTATTTATTTTCTCTTTGTAAGTCTCATAACTAAAATGGTTTATAGTTATTTAATGTATTATATAACAGTCCTCAGCTATAATAGTTCAACAATCCTTAAAATATTCATATTTGCCTCCTATTTTTTTTACTTATTTATTTTTTTAAAAGAAATATTTGCCGAAAATAATGCACAAACACTAATAATGTTTTTTGTTATATTACTTTGCTGAAAACAGTCATTTAGACTGAAAAACTGACAAATTTAATATTAAAAAATGAAAGAAGAAAAAGCGCCAACTTTGCAAAACATTTTTGCAAAGTTTATTTTAATTATTTTGATAATATTTAATGCGAGGAATAAAATTTTTTTCGATAATCGTCTTATCAATAAAACTTTTAAACTAATGGGTTATACATCAAACAGTTAAATTCACAAGCCTGGAGTGGTATCTAGTCAAGCTCTGGATTTGTTTATTGGTGCATACATTAGCTGAAAATGAATAAAACAAGCTGAATTATGCAAAGAACTCTTATAAAGGTTGAGAATAATTATCAGGGAAACATAATTCGTTATTCTTGAATTTGGTCTATTTTGAATTGAAAAATTTGACAAAAAATACTGACGCAATTATTTACACTGTCGAACTCAGGATTTTTTTTTTAGGAATTTAATTGTATATTAATTATATTCGATTTCGAACTGTTCTTATTGATAATTAAAAGATAACGTTTCTTGCGACTTGCAGGCTATCGATTTGGGCGTTGTGCAAGCTGAAAATTTGAAATTATTCGAACTTAAAAAATGCAAAGTGGGAAATGAAAATTATGATGTAAATTCTGTGAAAGAATTATCGAGTTCGCTGATAGAAAAAAAGAACACGTAAATTAGGAAAACCAAAACGCAAAGATGACTTAGATATCCAGAAAATGGAATTGGAGGAAAATAAAGGGAAAGACGAAGCCGAAGTATTGAGCCGAACTCAAGAAATTGAAGACGAAGAGAGAAAAAGAACGTAAATAACTTTCGAATCAGAAAAATTGCGTGCTCAAAATGAAATAAAACGTCGTGAAAATGAGAGGAGCGAAAATTATCTTCTGATTAAATGGAAAATTGGAACTTCATAATGATCTACAAAAGCTCGATCCGAAACGGAATGACGTCAGCTTATACCTGGTACAGTTCGGGAGACAAGCAAAATGAGTAGGAGTAAAAAAAAAAAAAAAAAGAATTGTTTGTATAACATTTACTGGAATTACTGCCATATGATGTTGCCCAAGTTACAGCAGCAGAAGAAGAAATTACTAAAAATTACAGTAAAGTAAAAGTACTCTTGTTAAAGAGATTCAAAATGCCGACCGAGGAATTCAGACAGTTTTTTACTAAACATCAGAAAAAAAACCTAAGACAAATTGGCTTGATTTTTCTTACGAACTGAGTAATTAATTCAACGAATAAACTGATTAGAAATAATAACTTTCGAACAGCTTTGCGATTTAATGATTACCGATCAAAGCAAGCAAAAAATTCCGTTTGAAATAAAATGAAGAAAAAAAGAAAGAAAAACATTTCATCGATGTGTGGGTCGAGTTTTAAAATCCCGAATGATTTTTCCAACAAATTGGATTAGAGCAAATAGGAAAACAAAATCAAAAGATTTCAATAAAGATACGGAAAATTAAATTTTGAACAGAAACAGATTCGTAATATACTCCCACATATCCTAGACAACAAAAATTTAGAAGCTTTCAAAAATAAGAAATGCTTAAAGAATTCTTAAGGTTTGTTATCTTTGTAGCGACCCCATTTCGAAAAACAATGTTCAGAACGATATAATGGATGATGGATAATCGAGTGTAAACTAACTTTTAATATGCAAGATTCGCTCTGAATTATTGAAAGGAAAAACTGACTCAGGAATTAATCCTCTACAATTTGTTGAAGTTCTAGTAGACAACAAATTATCAAAAGCCATGATTGACAGTGGGTATCGAATTACTACGATATATGATTCCTGCGATGTTAATTAATTCATTTTACATTTACTAGGAAATGCCATTCAATTTATTTCAAAGAGCTTCAGTAAGTGAAAATATTCAATATAAAACAGCAAGTCAAAAACCAAGGCGGATTCTTAAAATCAGACAAAAAAATTAAAGACAAAAACAATTCGTAAAATCATTAATTTCTTAAAGATTTTTCTATTTTTTACTTTTCAAATTGATGGAAATGTATAATCATTTCATTCTAGCAATCCACAAATGAATAATTCAAGAAATTAAAAATGAAAAAAAGAGAAAACGGAGTTATCAAATAATGATGAACAACTCTTAAAAGGATCATTCATCAAATGATGATTAATTACAAGGAAAGAGCTGTTAGGCGGTGGATACATTGATATTGCAATCAGAGATAATGAATCATCATTGACTGTTGTAGACATAATTTATAGAATAACACGTTACATGTTTAATAATGCAATATTTCTTGGTAGCAATTGAAAAATTGATAAGTTGGAACAATGTACAAATATTTTTATACCTGTTGTATCTGAAATGCAGTTTCTTGTCATAGTTGTTTGAACACAACATAATTGTCATATCATTTAACCATTCAAGCATTAAATAGCTACTATAAAAATTTATGACAGTAAAATAGGTATTAAAAATAATTAGTTTATAGTTCCTGATAGATCTTTCAATTTTTTTTCGTTCTTGAAGCTAATTTAATTAATTCATCGTTTTGTAAGTTAATGTTATAATAAAAATTATTTTGATTGGAAAAACTGCTCCATTTTTAGTTTTAAAACAATATTGTAGCCCCATTTATCATTTTCATTTTTAAAAAAAAATTGATTTTCTTTAAATTTAGGAGATTTTTTTCAATTTATTAATTTAGTTTTAGCTGATTTAAGGGATAAATTGAAGCAGATTTAAGAGATAAATTAAAATAAATGGAACAACTATCTTTATCTAATCAAAAATCTTACTAAAACAACAAAAATTAGTTAGACTACTTTCTTATCTGATATAAGTCCAAAAAAGGGTCTCGCATAGTGACAATTTTTCGGGGACAAAATTTCACCGAAATGAAATCTTTCGAAGAGGAAGTCTTTCGAGGTTATTTTAGAGCTGTTTTTCGAAGCTCTGTCACCAAGGAAAATAAAACCATATAGCTTAAGTGCCTTACACTTGAAGCAATGTGATGATTTTAAACTATATATACAATCTTGCGCGAAGAATTATCTGGACTCTAGAGAAGACAGTTGACTTAAATATTTTAAAAGTTATTATACCTTTTTAAAAATTCCTAATTTGGCGACATTTTCCGCCCCTAAATGAAAATTATCAAAATCACTGCCTTATTCTCGTTTTTGCAAATTTTTATGAGCCCAAGTAATGCAGCAGTGGAGTAAGTTTTTAAATATTGAAAATTAGACCACAAACGCTTTTCATTTTCACAAAACTGTGACTTATTTACATATCGACGTTTTGCGCCATTTTCAAAATAAACATAGAGGGCGCTGTCTGTAGATAGGGTAAACTTGACCTAATAGTCATGATTTGCAAACTCACAGCAGTTATAAAAATTTTATATTATTCGCAAAAAAGCATTATTTCATATCACGATGGAGTTTTCGAAAAATAGCTTTAAAAAAATAGGAGCTTTCAAGAATAGCAGTTAGACCTCGGTATAAGGTCATCCGCATATAAGGTCACCCCGCATATAAGGTCACTTTTCCAAAGTCCCGGCTCACTGAATAGGAATTCTTTGTTATAGATTATCGGATATATGGTCAAGTTTTAAAAATCGTTATCGCTTATAAGGTCATTTTTATCTGAGGTGAGGGAAGCTTTTTTCTAACAAAAGCCTATTTAACTTCCTTACAAGGCAATTACCCCTCTCGAGTTTTAGGAAAATGTTGCAGCCAACGAACAAACTGCAATTTCTGATATTGTTTCACAAGTTGTGGACAGTGAGGACAATGACAGTGATCCTGAGACTGTAGCTGTAACCCAAGTGGAAGCCTTCAATGTCATACGAATTTTTTTTACAAACCATGAGGGAGCTGAGTAATATTTTGAGAAGTTACAAAATCTAGAAATCATTGTTCGAAAAATGAAGCCAGAAGCGAGACAGACCTGCATAAATGATTATTTTAAATAAGATAAGATGTAATGTGTGTATGTACACTTTGAGGAAATTTGTAAACAACTTTATTTTAAATTAAAAGTTTTTTAAAAATCTATCTTTCTTTAATTCTTTACTAATTCTGTTAAAATTTATTGACTTAAATATTTAATTTATGGCCGATCATTTTCGTTTGTATAACCATTTTTAAAAAATCATAATGTGTACTATTTATGTGCTTAGTTATGAACTGCTAATGAATCGGTTAAAAGGTCACCCCGCTTATAAGGTCACTTTTGCGATGTCCCTTAGGGTGACCTTATATCGAGGTCTCACTATTAGGAAAGCGGAATCTAACGAGGACAAAATCTAGCATATAAATGTTTCTTTGATAAAAATCTTGAGTTCACAGATTCTTACGAGTGTAGAATTTTGCGCCAGTTTCTATATTGTGAGGAAAAAATTGGCAAGTACAGAATCTAGCGAAGACAAGACAGAATCTTCTAATAATAAAAATTTCTCTGTGAAAGAATTTTTATTCACGGACTCTTTCAAGTCTATCTAGCGATATCTTTCGATGTATAGCGTATATTAAGATATTGCGAGGAAAAAATCAGGCAGAATCTTTCAGTGATAAAAATTTTACCATGACAAAATCTTTATCGGTAGAATCGTGTGTGTACAGAATCTCGCGTTGGCTATGATGTGCAAAGAAAGGATAGACGAAGGCAGAATCTAGCTAAGACAAGATAGAATCTTGTCATGACAAAAATCTTGTGTTGACAGATCTGTTATTAAGTGAATCTAAAGAATAAAGAATCTTGCGTGGATTGTGAAAAAATAATGTTGTGAAAAAACAATAGGTGCAGACAAAATCTCAAATAAGTACTGACAAAATCCTCTCATGAACTTGCATTAATTGAATCTTAGAAGGTCATTATCTTCCTTAGATAAGATATAGTGAGGGCAGATTCCTACGAGTACAAAATCTTGCAAGTATGAAGGATAGGAAGACGTACGGTGATTACACGCATAAGGTTTTCTATCATAAATTCGTGAGAGGACAAAATTGTGCGAATCTTAATAGGGGAAATTTTTGCGCAAGAAAAGATATTATGAATATGCTCAAAACTCGTACAATTATCCAAAAGTTTGCAAATGAAATGTTTTGAGCCTCGATGGCTCAGGCGATAAAGCGTTCGCCTTCCAATGAGGAGAGCCGAATTCGAATCCCAGTGAAGGATGGTCGATACGAATGCGCATCCGTCTTGCACCGACTATAGTGATGCCGTGAAACATCCTCAGTGGCAGACGCATCATGGGTTAGAGTTCCTTTGCCGTCAGGTTAACTGTGGGATGTTCTCACGGTCTTCCTCTCCACGTTGCGCAAATGCGGGTTAGTTCCATCAAAAAAAGTCCTACACGAAGGCTAAATTTCTACCAATACTTGATCCAGGAGTTCCTTCGGCTTCTGGATTGGGATTGAAATTAGGAGTCTATGGAGTTAAACATCAGTAGTCGCAAACCCAAAAATTGGGTCTGCTGTTCAAAGACGGTAATAAAATAAAATAAAAAAGAAATGTTTTGAGGTTTTTGTTTTCTCTTTATATTAAATTTGGTAAAGTAGTTGATTACTAATACACTGCTGGACAATTGCTAAGGACGGATAACACTATCATCCATAGCAACCACAAAATGAAAGGAAGCAAAATGTGGAAAATTAGAATAAGTGCGGGATATAGTAAGAAGAGGTATCAGTATGCAAAATTTTTTTCCACGTCTGCTCATCACGTGATAGCGTTGATAAGAGCTTTAAAGGTTTTGACGCGTGTGGAGAATTGTTGTTTCAAGTCAAAGTTTTACAGGAAAGATTTAGTTGACGAACTTGAAATTTTCGGCATGTCTTCCCGATATCATTTAGATGATTTTAAGCGTGGCCGAATTATTGAAAAGATCGAAGAAGGGCGAAGAATAACAGATGTTGCCAGGGAGTTCGACATCGCTCACAGCGTTGTTTCACGGCTGTGGAAATCATTTAAAACTACTGGAATGTGTAGTAGGCGGCACGGGGGAGGTCGTGTTAGAAGTATGACGCCTGCAAAAGACAGATACATCCTCCTATCAGTAAAAAGGAACAGGAGCACCTCAGCTCAGCAGGTGGCAAATCAGTTTCTTGCTGCCACAGGAAAGCCGATCTCCCGAAAAACTGTTGCTAGACGTTTGAGGAGAGGAGGACTATACGCCCGCAGACCTGTTGTGTGTGTCCCATTGACCAGCCAGCATCGTACTGCCCGTTTGCAATGGTGTCGTGAGCATCACAATTGGACTGAACAGGACTGGGCATGCGTACTAATCCCAGATGAGAGTAGGTTCAGTCTGTCATCGGATTGTAGACGCCAACTGATCTGGCGCGAGAGTGGTACTGGTTATCGTCCAGAAAATATCCAGGAAAGGGACCGATATCCGACATGCAGTGTCATGGTGTGGGCCGGCATCATGATCAATGGCCGCGCGCGCCTACACGTGGTTGCGAATGGGACTATGACGGGCCAACGATACATTGATGAAGTTCTACTTCCTCATGTTCGTCTTTTCCGTGGTGCTGTCTGTGATAAATTTGTTTTTATGGACGACAACACAACATGTCATCAAACACTCGCTGTTCAGGATTGTCTAGACAGCGAGGGTATTCACCGCCTCGTATGGCCATCACGTTCTCCAGATCTAAACCCCATTGAAAATGTTTGGGATGCTTTGTGGAGGCAACTTGCTGATCGAAACTATCCTCCGACAAACAAGAACACCCTCATCCGTGTACTGACAGAAGAATGGGATAAATTGCCTCAACAGCTGCTGGATAATGTTGTGCAAAGTATGATACGACGTGTAGAATGTTGCATCACACTCCACGGTGGACATATTCCGTACTGACACCTTTCTTCAAGTTGCCTGCTGACATTTAGATACATTGTTCCATTTTTCCGTACGCACCATCAAATGAAAATTTTTTTCCTTTCAGATGTTTCATAGTTTTTGTACTTTCCAGAACAATGAATATTCTTTATTCTAATGTTTGAACAGAGTGGCAACTATATTTTATCTTACTAGGCCTCATGTCTCGCTTAATGTTATGCTACATTGCAATTTGTGATCCGTCCTTAGCAATTGTCCAGCAGTGTATTTAGTGGGTAGGAAAATTAGCGTCGTTGTCGGAATTCATCTTTTACAGTATAGACTTAACTTGTTTGATTGAAGAAATACTGAAATAAGGAGTTTACTCATACATTCCTTTTCATGATCGATCTCTGCAAACTTTCATCGTCTTAATGGTTTCCTTTTTTCGCTGTGAATCTAAATTTCCGGTTAACACAGACGTTTTGGAAGAAAGGAGGATCTGAGTGACTTTTTAGCTCGAAATTATTATGGTATACATGGGACATACAATATTACTTAAATTGTGAGATAATTTCTTTTTGTTTCAGATAGAATCTTCAGAATCTTCTAGCTAAGATGAATTGAAAAAATTAGCGAAGGAAGGTTTCAATTGATATTTCTGAAATATCTCCGGGAAATATCTTATTTTAGTCTTATTTTACTATTTAGCATATTTTACACAATCTTTAATGAATGAAGGTACTAAGTGCATGAAGGTATTAAGAGACAGTCTTGCAATATTTTTCGTGTAAAAGAAGATTGCAAATTTATTTGTCAAAAATTTGCCTCTCTTTTGGCAGCAAATTAAAATGCCAAAATTATGAATACAGTGTCTCAAACAGTTTAAATGAGTGTGAAAAATTAAACAATTTCGTGACTTAAATTTCTCATTCCCCTTGTCAAAGTATTGGTCAAATACTAATTTTATTTTATTTTATAACCGTCATTGAACAGCTGATTCAAATTTATGTTTACGACTACTAATGTTCAACTTCGTAGACTTGTAATTTTGAACCCAATCCAGAAGACAAGGGTGCTCGTGGATCAAGTATTTGAAGAAATTGGCCTTCGTGGAGGACTCTTTGATGGAATTAACCCGCATTTGCGTTACATATAGAGGAAAACGATGAAAACCTGCTAAGGTTAGCCTGACATCAAGGGGACTCCGTCTACCACTGAGGATATTATATGTCAGCATTGTGATCGGTGCGACCCACGTACGGAATACGTATCGACAAGCCATTGCTGGGATTCGAACGCGGATCACCTCATTTGAAGACTAGTGCTCTACCTCCTAAGCCACCGCGACTCTCGGATGCCAGTTGAAAAATCCGGCTCTTGCAAACCAATGATGTCATTTTGTTATGTGCCAGGTTAATTGAAAATAATCAGCTTTTCTAATCAGCCTAACAGTTTTTATGATTATTTCAATGAACTCACTTAAATATATCATCTACAGTTCGATTAGCCTAATGTAGATGATCGAGCCATTTGCATTTATGATTGAACTATTTGCATTGAGCCTTGTAGGCTCATCACAATAAGTAGAATCAAATTCAGGTTGATTGAGTAATTTTCTTTATTTTCTAAAAAAACGTAAAAGCACATGGGCTGATTGTGAAGTGCCTAAAAAATAACGAAGTTGATAAGAAAATATTTGAGACTTTCTTAATAACGCTGGCGCTTTTTAAATTGAAAGAGATTTGCGAAAAGACTGATCTTCCAATTAGCTTGCAATATTTTACTCTTTGGATATTCACTACGTCTGAGAATTCACGAAAATGTCAGATATAATCTTCATATTCTCAGCTCTATATGTAAAATTTCAATTCCTTTCGTACCTTTAGGTATGTCTTACAATGTTGTAGTATTTTTCAAAAAAAAATCCATTCATAATAACATATACAAGTTTAAACAACAAGTTTATATATACAAGTTACATACAAGTTTAAGCATATAATATAACAGTCATATACAAGTCTAAATTCGTTAATAATTACATTCCTGTTTAAATGCCTATCTATGATTCCTTCAAACTTATAATTTCTAAAGTTGTTTTATAAAGTTATCTTTAATTTCAGGGAATAATTTTCCCCTACCACAAAAACACTTTAAGCAGGTTATCATATAACTCACGCATCAGCATTTTAAGGCAATGTCCCATTACTTAAACTCACGAGTGCTGATAATTACGCCTTGATGCTTATAAAAGGCGCCTTTTAAAGTTTTAAAAGATCGCGCAAGATATAACACGCCTACTGATGTTACTCAAATTCGCCAAGAGCGTGCTTTCCTTCAGCACCTGTTCTGAATTCTCATAAGTTGGCGATCATTAATATGCGGATTTTGGAGAAAGGGAATTTCAAAATCAGCGAAGGGAAAATTTCAAATGGAAGAGGGGAATCGTTTGCGTTTTGCCCTTACCAATCGGAATGAAGATTCATGGTCTTCCATAGACAATGTGTGCTTCAGTTGCTTGCTCATAAAGAATTCTGATCGCGCATGGTCGACGATTATTAATTTCATCGAGAAGATGGGATAGTAATAAGGCCAAAAAATCGATGAAATATTACTCTGGTCGGATGATTCTTTGAGGGCAGAAGAGGAGTGATAAATTCTTCCTTGCACTTGAGAAAATTACGATAATAGCTCTGCTAAAATAATTGAGACAGAAATCGAACTTCCTAGAAGTTATGTATGCTAGTGAACTAATTCGACTAGAACATTTATTCAGTCGAATTATAAGAATTTATAATGAACAAAGTCGTATTCTATGATGATTTGAATTGAAAACGAATTACGGTCGTGTTTTTTTCTTACTTTGTCTTAGTTAAATAAAAAGATTTTTTTTTCAATGCTCTTGATCGTTACAGCTTTTAATAAAGAATGAAAAAAATGGGAAAAATTATGATGACAGCAATTAAATTAATACTAAAAGAAAACACAAATATTTTTAATTCTAAATAGAAAAAACTTCTATGAAAAAATGCGCTAAAGAGCAGCAGAAATTTTAGAAAAAAGTAGCAATAAAGAAAAAGAAAATGAAGGAAATAAAAATGAAAATATGACCACCGAAGCCGACGTCTTCAGGGGGTACCGGCCCCGGTAGCCATAAGAACAAAACCATTTCTAATTGAGGGAGAAGCAAATGCTTAAAATAACTCCCTCAGTACCCCGATGGTTTTGTATAGAAGTCCATGAAAAAAAACATGCATTATAAATAACAATTAAATTAAAAAATTTTACACATATTATCACTGGTGATAAACGAAATATTCAGACAAGGAATATATGGCCTTTAATCTTTTAATGTTCATATTTTTTTGCTCTAAAACTATCAGTCAAATTTCGAAAAATTAGAAATCTCTTTTGTTAAATATTTAGACAGAGATATTTCGTAATGGGTCTTCCGAGTTAAGGATAAATTCACTGGCGATAAACAACCTATTCAATTACACTTAAAACCCAGCTTAAAGGAAAAGGTAACTATTTAACTAAGTTTTAAGACAAGCAGTTTTATTTCGAGAAAAACTAGTGTTAAATCAACCTCCTTTTCGTTAAATGTGACGCAAAATCACTAAAACATTTAACGACTTGTAAGAGGGGAATAAATCAAAAAGTATGGTGGAAATCTTGGCCAAAGAGGGAAATCTTTGTTCGCCAAGGTGGAAATCATACATAAAGGGTATTGCGTATTGACCAACCTTAATAAATATTTTTAAAATACTCTGTAACAAGCAACAAACAAACACAGTTAAATTAGGTAAACAAGGTTCAATAAGGGTTGTAAATACATGACTAAAAAACTATCAAGCCCTGTTTGACTGCCAAGAAAAAACAAAAGTTGAAAGTGATCAGTAGATCTGAGAAATATCTGATTTTGATATTTCGAACCCCTTCTTCCTTTAACAAGAAAAGAAAAAGAAAAAAAAAGCCATTTAGAAACCTTTGTAATATAGCAAAACCATGTTTTTTTTTTTTTTTTCTTACCGCTTAGTAGAGTAATCAAATTTTAGTATTAAATTCAGATAAACGATGCAACTTTCCCTGAAACCAAATTGATGCTATAATTTGTTTTACAAAGAATATTCTTTAATTTTTTTTGTGTTTTCATGACGCGGTTAAAACGCTTGACCTCTGAAGCTACTTGATGAAATTTTTCCTATTTTTTCATTCCCCAAATATAATTTTCATTGCAAATTTAAAATTTTTCCTAGTGTGTTTTCTAATTTTTTTTTGTCGCATTATTTTTATCATTTAAGAAAATATAAATAAGAAGATTCCAGTGGCTTAAGGCACTGCCCATACCCTTTCTTCTTCCTTATCAGCAAAGCAGTGGACTGATGTAATATTTGACTCTCCCCCCCCCCCTATTGATTCGGCTGCGAGTTTCAATAGAGTTTTCATTTTTGACATGGTTGATAAAAATATATATTTTAAGGATCTTGATTGCGCAATATTCTGTGCAATTTCTATTTTGCTCTTCAATAAATATTTTTCTACTATGAGCTATAGCATTAGCTGAAACAATAGATGAAGAGTAGAAATTTTACTCCCATTTTCATCAGAACCTAACCAATAACAAGAACCTAATCAAGAATAACAAGAACCAAATCAGAACCTAATCAACAATCCTACTTAGAGTTTGAGCAATTTAGGTCTTAATTTCATAACTGGCGTTGAACACAAACACCCTTATTCAGAATAGTGATTCAACCTACACAAAAATAAAATTTTAAATTAGGTTCAATCAAGCACTATAATTTAGTTTCCTTTATAAATTTAGATTATTATCAAACTTTATCCATAAAAAAAGGAAACAGCAAGTTTGTAAGATTTTGTAATGCGTCATGAAGCAATTATTTTAACAGTACGTTTATAAGCGATAATGAAAATTGATTCGTTTTCATTTTGTGTCCTTAAGGAAATATTTCTGATTTAAAATTTAATCATTGTTACTTTTGATTCTCAATGTTATTTTTTATCATTGTTATTTTTGCATCGTTATAAATCATTATATCGTAATTAATCATTGTTATTTTTGTATTTCTGATTTAAAATTTAATCATCATTATTTTTTATTTTCATTGTTATTTTTATCATTGTTATTTTTGTATCGTTATTAATCATCATATCGTTATTAATCATTGTTATTTTTGTATTTCTGATTTAAAATTTAATCAATGCTGCTGAGAGCCGAAAGGCAGAAAAATTAAAACAAAATTTTTTTTTTAAAACCTATGTATGCAACCAAAATTATTGAATGTTACAGTTTCTAATACCAAAATGTTTCTTCATTGCGCCACAAACATCTTTGTTCGTGATGAATCACAAAAAAACACACCTTTAAAAAAGCACCTCATAAACTACTATAGAAATTTTATGTCCGACTTAATTTAGGACGCTAAACCCAAACTTAATGTGATTAAATAATTATTCGAAGATATTATTTTTTTTTAAAATTAGATATTTTTTAAATAATGAATTAATATTCAAAGTTTAATTTGAAGCTGAATGAAATGAATTTAATTACTTTATAAGCTTTTAATGCAATTCTATCATATATAATAGTATTATTTTAAATAATTTACCTTTAAATCATTTGATAATGGTGTCTCAGAAGTTTAATCGTTTGACAAGTTAAAAATCTAAACAAAAATGATAAATTATTTAAATTTAATACCTTTTTTCTTTGAAAAATTAGGCAGTTAGAAAGTATTATTTGTATATTATTATTATATTGCAATACAATAAATGCAATTATTGAAATTCAGAACAGTTTCAGAATTGTTTTACTTGCGAGTCCTGATCATTTTCTTATAAGTATGAAGTGGGTATAGTTCCTTTCCGTAAACTTTAAGTAAGCCTTATACAGAGTGTTTATAAAGTCCCGGACCCATTTTGATGTTTAATAAGTCATAAAATAATAAAGATAGATTAAAATTAATAACATAAATGGTTAGATAGACTCAAAAAGTTTCATGCCCCTTGTCAATGAACTTCCACGTGTGCCCCCTTCGTCTAATTTCATTCAAAAAAATATTTAGTTACGTTAAGCTTTGTCTCAAAAGCTCGAATCGAAGCTGTTGTTAAATTAATATGATTACTTAATAAGATGCTTTTCTCCAGTGCTCTTTCTTACGAAGCTTTTATTCGAGGCTTTCTCTTTTATAAGTTACTATAAGTACTATAAGTTTTCTATAAGTTATAGTTCTTTTTTTTTTCTTTCTGTTTATCATTATTAGTCTTAACATTATTCAATTCGAAATAATGATTTAACAAGCACCAAAATAAAATGTTTTGCTCACCATAATAAGGTTTCCTCCATGAATTACGATTATGATGATCTAACTTGTTTAACTAACTTGTAAAAAAAAAAAAAAAAAAAAAAAAAAAGAAAATGCAGCAAATTTGCACGATTTTATGGTTTAACACGAAGCAATTCTTTTAACAGTTTATTTTAAAAAAACATGATAAAAATTGATTCATTTTCCTTTTACTCCCTTTATGTAAAAATGCAATTTTTCCTTAATGTAAATTTCTTTACCATTCATTTTCTTTTCTCAATGCAATATTCTTGATGTAAAATTTAAATCATTGTTTACAATTAATGATGCCGAGAACGCAAATACATAAAAACAATTTCGAAACTTATTTATCCACTCAAAAATGATTGAACGTCGCTGCAATTTCGAACGCATTCTTCGCAATTTCTGTCAAACTACTAACAAAATGCTCCTTCATTTTTAACTTAGTGCCGATCGTAAAACTTTCTCAACTCAAATAACCCCAAAAGAGAAAAGGAACTTTCTAAACCCTGATGAGGGAAAATGCTTGATGATAATTTCTCCCTGAGTAGGGAAAACCAGCACCTGTTCTTCGCCAAAGAGAAGTATTAAACAAATATTTCAAAACGGCTGTAATTATGGGCACGTCTTAAAAGAGGTATGGTTAATGTAATGATATGTTGAAAGTATGTTTTGAAGGTGTTAAATCACAGGGTTCGCTTTCGTTGAATCAGATTGTTGCAATTTTTGACCCCTACCTTTAACTCTCTTCTTTCATATTTAGCTGGAGTTAAAAACATCTTTGATCTTAATTTAGTTAGAAGCTTTTATAGTTTAAGAGTTCCTTTTTTTGCCTGGCTCAGTTTGAGACTTTAAGTTGAAGAAGAATTTAGATGTGTGATGCTAGATGGATGGATGTTGTAATGATGCTAAGCAAAAAGTTTATTCCTTCTAAATGCCTCGTGTTAAAAAGTTTTAATATATCTATTCAATATATTTAGAAAACATCACTATATACTGTGTTTTTTTAAGAAATGTCGAAAAGTAATGAGATGAGTTAGATTCTTAGTTATTTTAGATTTAAATTTTTTTTTCTTTTCATATTTATCCTTGAGTTTGAATCGTTTATCTTTATTCATCTGTGAGCTAGAAGCGCTTGTAGTTAATGCTGTTTTTTTCCTCTGCTCAACTTATAAAATTTGGTTAAGCCTGTTGCAGTTGGATAGATGGTAAACTATAGGTACAAAGGAACTCCTGGATCGAGAATTAGGAGAAAATTTTGCCTTCGTGGAGGACTTTTTGATGGAGCTAAATCGCATTTGCGTTACATGCAGAGGAAGACCACGAGAACCTCCCACGGTTAACCTGACTATAACCCGTGATCCGTCTACCACTGAGGATATCACTGAGGTCAGCACTCTGGTCGGTGCAAGCCGTATGCGGAATTCGTATCGACTGGGATTCGAACCCGGTTCGCCGCATTGGAAGACGAGCGCTCTATCCCCAGAGCCATCACGGCTCATGGTAAACTGTAAATAAAACGAAGATTTTATTAAGAAATTCATATTTATGAACTACTTGTAGATAATATATCGTTTAGCTTAATGTACTGTTACAGCACAGCACAGTTCAATGCACAGTGTTGGAGACCTGGAGGTAATAAGTTCAATCATGGCGGCCAACAAAATAGCCGCATGTATACGTAGCAAGGTGCACGTTAATCTGTCAAAGCTGAAAGTCCTCTTGTATGTTGTGGAGTGGAGAAAGGGGCACCAGATAAGGCGCTGATCACGTCGTTTGACCAGGGTCTTACTTACGTGTATTTCCTACCATGGCCATTAAAAGATAATTCCCTAAAATTAAAGTTAGGGGCTTGGTCATGGTAGGGTGATTAGTACACTTAGCAAAATAGGTATCGAACTTAATATAATTATTAATCTATTGACCAGATTTTAACACGTAATGCTGCTATCTTAATCGTTAAATGATTACCAATTGCTTACTGATATAAGCGGTCGAAATTTTGGTTCCCTTTCCTTGCACTAAAATTTTAGAGTTATTCAAACCGAATAATATAGTGCAAATGTGCTATAACACCTTCACGCAGTAGTGGTTTAATGATAGTTGATGATGAATTAATTGAGTGATGTGTACAGTCAACAAACAATGTATCACCACTAAAAATTTTAATCCATAAATCAGAACTTTATGTATTAAAATCTGTTCAGTAGAGTAAAAATTACTTATGGTGATACCTTATTTGGTATTTGCACCCATCACCACATATGGCAACGTTACTCTTAAAAAGTAACGAGTAAAAGTACAAGTATTTTTAAAAAAAGTAACGAGTAAAAAGTAAAAAGTTCTTATTTTAAAAAGTAACGAGTAAAAAGTACAAGTAAAAGTACAAGTACTAAACAAAAAAAGTAACGATTTAAAAGTACATTTCTAGGAAGTAACCTAAAGTAACCTAAAATTTCATTGACTAATATTCTTATGTTCTTTAATGTTTTTGCAAAATTGTTGTTATTTATTTAATTATTTTTAATTTTGAAAGTTATGGGCAGTAATTTATTTTTAAATTCGGAAGAATATTATAATATAATCTTAAAATATAATCGTATAATATAATTTTAAAATCAAATAAGATTTTAATATCAAACTTTTTATGGATTTGCACGAAAAAGAAATTGTATCTATTGATTTTAATTTTTAGTTGATTGATTTAAAATTGTTTTACTCTGTAGAAACGCGTTTTAAAAGTGCAAACATAAACAAAGCAAGCACGGGGTTTCAGATAGCTTTGTGATGTTTGAGCTAGTAAAAAATAATTGAATGTGCAGTACAAGCTGAAACAGAACAGTCTACAGTTTTATTTGTATGCTGAAGTCATGCGAGAAAATCATTTTCCGAACATTTCTGCCTAGTGGAATAATAAAAATTTGTAAACGAATTTTAGTATGAGATGCTAAATTAATACCTTCGAGTTTTCAAGAGTTAAAATAGTAATTATAATAGTTTTCAATAGCACAAATAGTTTTGAAGCTCTTAGAGATTTGACTGGGCGTTGTTTAACAAGGTCGGGCATAAACAAAATTTTAGTAAGAAATGAACGAAGTAAAAATGTATTAAGACAAAAATGTGAGTTCAAAAAAAAAATTAAAAAACGTAATAAAAAAAAAACCAATTTTTTTTTATTTAAAATGCATTAAATAAATGCATAAAACTCGAAAATGAAAGAAAATAACTTGCTAATTAATATTTTTATTCATTTTGCAAAATAATTGCATTTCGAAAGTGGTGTCACTGAGTCTACTGCGAGAATTTCTAAGAACGTGCTTAGCCACCCTGAATAAGCGCTCCACGGGAGGTCAAGGTATTTAAACACGAAGTTAGCTGTGAATGCATATATATTGCACATTAATTTTATAAATCAAAAAAACATAAGCATTTTTTTAAATGTAATTTTTTTCTTCCTTTTTTTCTTTTTAGAAAGCTTACCGAGCTTCAGAAAAAAGTAACGATTTCATTCGACATTTCCGTTACAAATACTTGTACTTTTTCCCTAAAAAAGTAACGAAAGTACAAGTAAAAGTACTAAATTTAAAAAGTAACGAAGTACAAGTAAAAGTACGTACTTTTTACTTGTTCCGGCGGTACAAGTAACGAAAGTAAAAGTACTGCCATATATGCCCATCACCCAACCAATGTTGAAATAATGTAAATTCTTCTTAGAATGTAAATTTTACTTTTGGAGTTTATTCAGTGTATATCTGGAACAAATCAAAAAAATTCAATTATCTAGCGAAAAATTTGAAAATTTGTCACGCTAAAGAAACTTGTTTACCCAAAAATTATTTTAAACGAAAAGAAATTAAAATAAAAAGAAAAATAAATAATAAATTAAAATTAAACAATTTTTATTCGTTATTTATAATTTAATGAATTAATTAACAAAATAATTTTGAACTATAAGATTGTCAAATTTAAAAATCCTTTTAAACATTGAAATTTTTAATAACGAAATTCAAAATTTAAACGAAAGTTGTTGCCAACAATTTCCAGTATTTCCAGTAGTATGAATTAAATTACATTTTGAAACATTTACAATACGAACAAAATATGTAGCTAAAAAAATCCGTCTTTATTCTTTTACAAATTTGAACATCAATGGAGTTGAATAACTTGTAAAGTAATGTATCAGAAAATTATCGTTTGCATATTTTTAAGCATGAATATTATTTAGCATTTTTTTTATATCTGTTATCATATCGTTTGCATTATTTTTAATCATTTATAGAATTCTAGTCAAGAATTGATTAATTCAGTTTTTGTTCTACCACTCACAAGGAGAGTGATAGTTTGTTTTCTATAGTTTAAAAGGTGAGTTTTTTTTTTGGAAACATAATAAATATTTTTGCTTTTACATTAGATATCTGTTAATTGTTTATTTAAAGCAGCTAAGCCTACAGTTTTAACTTAGCTTTTAACATAACCGTCTGTTATCTGAATTTTAATATTCTGTTGCAAAAACTGCATTATAAACGCAAAACGCACTCAAATCAAAACAAAATAAGTAATTGTTCTGTCTTCTGAATTTTTAAAAATTGGCAATTAGTTTTCTTCTTTCTTTGAAAAGAATTGAGTTCAAAAATGAAAAGAGTAGTTTAAACTATGACAAACTTTCCACGAACAAAATCGGTAAAAATTTTTAACTTTCTCCTAGCTGCAATTATTTTCTGAAAGTTTTACGTCGTTGAAAACTTTCTTTTGTTTCCGAGTTTAAAGACTGAAAAGGGGTTTCAGGCGGCTTTCACACAAAAAAAAAAATCACTTTTGAAAAACGGTGACATTTAATACTCGCCAGGGGACTTTTTGACTTCGCCAGCCTAAAGGAATTGTCATTGGATATACTTTGACCCCCATTAATAAGGGGTCTCCCCCTTTCAGCTAGGACTCAAGGGAAGTCATTTTCGAGGACTCTAATGTCACCGACCCTGCAATTTAAAGGGGTCGAGATTGATAATCTGAAAAGTTAAGGGGATAAAGTTGCGTAGGAAGGTATTATTTTCCGCCACTTGCTCCGTAACAAAACGACAGTTTTGACAAGACCTTGGCTGAACAAAGAAGAGCCAGCTTGGCTCACATTTTCATTTTACTTTCATCTTTTTTTATTTTCTATTTAACTATCCAAATTTCTTCAACATTTATGCAGATATTATTAAGGTTGTAATACGAAAACTTTGCTACCCTTTTCAGCGAATAATATGCTCTTTTTATAATCAGTGGCGGAGACAAGGACTTTTGGGAGGTATTTTAAAATTGATTGTTTCAATGTCCATAAATTTTCAATAAATTACAATTTAATTAGGAAAACTTTTAAACAATGCACTACTTTTAAACATAATTCTGTAGAACATTTTTCTTCCTGCTGAATGAGATTTTTTTTAACAGATCTTTTTGGATTTAAACAGACCTTTGTAGATTCTCATTGGATTACAGTTTTCTTTTTTTTTTGAACTTTTTAGTCTATTTTTCATGGAAATGTACAAGTCTAAAAACGTCATATATAACACATAACTGCAACGATAAACTTATAGATGAGTTTTCTAATGCTTTAGTGAAATCAGTGGTAAAGCGTTTCTTAATATTTAAAATTTAGTAAATGTGGTAAAATTTGGTATTTTTATCATGGTACTTTAGAAAAGAGCATAAAAAATATTTATTTGGTTCAATTTACTCTTCAGTTTTGCGTTTTTACTTATAGTGTGGCAATAAACATTATAAGTTTGACCAAAACTTTAAAAAATAAATTTTACCATATATGAACGGAAAAATTGCCAAATAAATGCTTTAAATACCGCCTATTTTGATTTTGTTACCAGAAATCTCTCTCTCTCTCTCCCCCCCCCCCTTTCTTTTTTAAACTTTGAATGTTCTTATCATACAGTACTGAAATTTTGATAGAATTTTTTTCTCCGTGCAATTACATATTTATAAATAAAAAAATTCTTTTGAATAACAGTCCATTACTTCTTCTCCGTGTGCGTCTGAACAGGTCATAATCGGGAAAGAGCCTCTAGTCGCGTATGCCGACACTTTTGGGCCTCAATTTTAATCCCGATGATGTGAATCCTCCCCCAGTCGTTTGTCGCAACATTTTCATGACCCCATTATGCATATATAACGCTTTTAAACTTTTGCATTTTGACAAAAATGAACTGAATATGTCATTTAAAAAAATATCTGCAACTTTATGAGTAAAACTAATGGCAGATTCAAAATCCGTATCTCCGAATTAAGCAAGGAGCAGTTAAATAAATGCAACAAAAAATTCGTTCCCCATAGTAATTATTGAATAACATATGTAAATGGATTAAGTATGGGAGAAGAGTGCTAGTAAAGGCTTGTTTACGAATTTGCTACCTCAGTCTTATCATTTTTTAACTCAGTCCAATTGTTTTATTATCAAAGTTTAAACTTTTATCTTCATTTTGAATTTTATAACTAACCTAACACAATTATACTTTGAATTTTTTTGTTTTTTTTAAATAAAGTATTTTGTATTTTCAGAAAGCAAAGAAACTAATGAAAGTTACTCGAAACATTTACTTTTTATCGCATATATTTACAGATGTACGATGAAATTTATCTTTTATAGTATAAATTAAAAAGCTTTGTTATAGAATAAGGTAAATAATATTTTAAAATCAATCAAATTCCCGTATTGTAGAACATATTATCAGCAAGTACTTGCTTATGAAAAAAATATATAACAATAATTGAGTTAATTAAGACTGTAAATAAAATGGTTTTCAATAAAAATTATATCTTTTGTAAATAGCTTTCAAATGTGTCGATGCATTCAAAAGCTGATTTTCTCAATTTCATTAAAATGTCACTTAACTCGTTTTTTTCACTAAGCTTTTCAATTCCAAAAATATCTAACACTAGTGGTTTTCAATAGAAATATATGTTTTGTAAATAGCTTTCAAATGAATCTATACATTCAAACAACATTTTTAATGAAATTGAGAAATCAGCTTTTGAAAGTAAGGATACATTCGAGCTGATACGAGCAATTAAATGAAATCTTTTAATGAAGCTGATTTCTCCATTTCATTTTTTAAAAAATGCCTCTTCACACGATATTCCTAAAGAAAAGTGATTGCTCACGGGATAGAGCGTTCGCCTTCCAACGTCGTGAACCAGGTTCAAATCCCAGGGATGGCTGGTCGATACGAATTCCGCATCCGGCTTGCACCGACCACAGTGCTGACGTGAAATATCCTCGGTGGTAGACGGATCATGGGGTAGAGTCCCCTTGCCGTCAGGCTATCCATAGAGATTCCCGTGGTCTTCCTCTCCATGCAACGCAAATGCGGCTTAGTTCCCTCAAAGAGTCCTCCACGAAGGCAAATTTCTCCTAATACTTGATCCAGGAGTTTCCTTATCATCTGGATTGGGTTCAAAATTACAAAGCTACGGAGTTGAACATTAGTAGCCTTAAACCCAAAAAATTGTGTCGGCTGTTCAACGACGGTTATAAAATTAAATATATTGCATATGAGCCGTGATTGCTCAGGGGATAGAGCACTCGCCTCCCGATGAAGTGGCCTGGTTTCGAATGCCAGTGATGACTGGTCGATACGAATTCTACACCCGGCTCACGCTGACCCCAGTGCTGACGTAAAATATCCCCACTAGTAGACGGATCATGGGTTAAAGTCCTCTTGCTGCCGGGCTGACTGTGGAAGGTTTTCGTGGTTTTTCCTTCCATGTAATGCAAATGCAGGTAAGCTTCGTCAAAAAGCCCTACACGAAGGCAAATTTCTCCCTATCCTAGATACAGGAGTTTCCTTGTCTTCTGGATTGGGTTTAAAACTACAAGGCTAAGAAGTTGAATATTGATAGTTGTAAACCCAAAGAATGGGTCCGCTATTCAATGATGGTTATGAAATAAAATAAAATATATTTCTGATGTGCCTATATATACACAGCCTGATTTCCTCAAACTGTCGAAAATGTCAGTAAACACCTTCGAAAAATATATAGCCTAAGTTGTGCGTTCCTATCTGTAATATACGTAAGCATTGTTACTTGAAAATGTGAAGTAAAGAAGCGTACAAAAGTTATTATTCAAAAACTTAACAGTTTAACTCTATCCGTTTATCGGTAGCTAAATTTCATCAAACAAACCACGTGCATTGCTCCTCCCAAAGAGACAGTTCCTTGATTTATACCACGTTTTTCATTTGTGTGATTTGGTTGGAAAAAAAATATTCAAGAAAATACAATATCGTAAGCTAAGTGAAGCGTTGAAACTCCGTAGGAGGGCTTATCGCTCACTCAGTGGGAGATGACAGAAATCTCTCTTGACCCCCCACCCTTGTAAACATTGCCACTTTGTACCTCTATATCACCTGATGCTAATCTCTGTTTTTTGTCGTAGGTAATATAGTTTGATCCACCGACGATGCTTGAATGTTTGCATATGGAGTGGGGGAATAAAAAAAAGGGGGAATCTGTTTTCTTTTTTAAAATAGTGATGGATTATCTGGCGAATGGGCTTTTGAATAAAGAGTTTAAAGGAGTATAATTTATAAGAGTATATATATTATATTGATACTCGTATATGAATTTGTAAGAGATAAATGCTCAACATTTGCTATAATGGTATATATGTATAATTAATAATATTTTTTTTTCTCTTTAAGAAAAAAGTTCTTTAACTTTTCCGTTTTTGTAGGAAAAGGGTGTTCCTTAAAAAACTTCAGATAGTGTTAATTAAAGATATTACGGATAGAGGAAACAAATTTCCAAATTTGCAACTGGCAACAAAGACATTTTTTTCCCCATCGAAGCGAGATCTTCACTGTATATTAAACACAAATCTTTAATAATTGAAGCCATATTTCAGTCTGGAAAACGGTGGCACTAGATAAAGATGAAGATGAGGAAAACAAGAAGCGGCATACTACTTTTTTCCTTTAATGTCACGTTTATTAGGCTGGAATTGCCGTCAAATCTCAGGGGCCAGCATAGCCAGGTAGGGTGGGCGTTGAACTCGTGTTCATGAGGACGGGAGTTCGAATAAAGCCGACCGAAAAAAAAACGTGTATTAAATGGTGACTGATGCACGTTAAATCTGTCGGGGTCACAAAGACCTCCAAATTCCCAATACAAATCAATACCTCTGGGGGTATTGATCCAAGAGTTTCCTTGCTTCCTGTATTGGATTCAAAATTACAAATCTACGGATTTGAGCATGGTAGTCGTAAACCCAAATTTGGGTCGGCTGTTTAACGACGGTTATAAAGTAAAATAAACTCTAAATCTTAGGAGCCGTGATGGCGTGTGAGGAGATAGAATGCTCGCCACCCAATGAGGTGAAACGGATACAAATCCCAGCAATCGCTGGTGGATACGAATTCCGCACCCAGCTCGCAACGACCACAGTGCTGACGTAAAATATTTTCAGTGATAGACGACGGATCATGGGTTAGAGTCCCCTTGCCGCCTGGCCTATCGTGGGAGGTTTCCGTGGTTTTCCTCTCCATGTAACGTAAATGCGTGTTAGCTCCATCAGACAGTCCTCCACGAAGGAAAATGTTTCCCAAAACTTGATTTAAGAGTTCCCTTGTGTTCTGAATTAGGTTCAAAATAACAAAACTACGGAGTTGAACATTGATAGTCGTAAGCTCAAAATTGGGCCGCTGTTCAACGACGGTTATAAAATAAAATAAAAATCTAAATCTCATAATTCATTCGGTTGTTCATTTTTGCTTAGCAGTACGATTGTCCACATTTATAGAAATAGCTAGAATACAATTTTATGCTCTTTTTATTTACTTATTAATATTTTACAGAGAGGTCAGGTTTTCATGAAAAATTGGGGATCTCTAATATATCATCTAATATTCATTTTTTCATGGATCCAAGTTATTTAATAAACTGTTGTCAGTATTATCATGATCTTTTGCAGTGACTTTCTCTCATGTCTGAAGATGAGCATTAAGTCTTCTAAGCTTAAATTTCTAAATAGTTTTGTAGTAATTAAAGTGCAGAGTTTTATTTTTAATTCAAGTTATTATTTTTACCACTTTATCGATATACCGTCTCACTATAGGAATAGGTGAAATGAGCGAGCCGAAGAAATATCTGAAAAGAACTGTGAAAGCAGTTTCAGGGACCAGCGAGTTAATAACAAGCTGGGTGTGGAGCTCCTTAATGGCTGTTGAAAATTATTGCTTGCACGAAATTATCTTTATTTTATTTATTTATTTGTATTTTTAACTTTAAGCTGGTAGCTTCCCTATATTAAAAAAAAGTAGTTGGGAAACTTCACTAAAATTTTTTGCAATAAAGCAACGTTCGAAAAATAGAGAGAGAGCAATATATTGTAAGTATACTGCAAATGAGAAGAGCAAAATTTATAAATGTAATTACATAGACAAACTTGTATTTGAAATATGTATTATTTTTGTTCTATTCATTTTCACGGATAAAATAAAGAAATGAGTTCAAACAATTTTATTGCATATAATAAAATACAATACTATAATACTGTACATTTAAAAAACGTTTTTCTCACTCAAAAATAAAAATAACAAAGGTAAGGAAAAATAGTGTAAAAGATAAAAGAAAGGCCTATCAATTTCGTTTCACAAGCACACTGGTTTCGCTGCTTTCCAACCTAAAAAATAAAAATAAAAAAGAATAATTATTGTCATAGGATATTTTAGTGCAATAAATGTCGGTACTTTGGTTTAGAAATTTAAAATTATTATAATATAAATAAATCAAAGAAATAAACAAATATAAATATTTTTTTTTTAATCGTAAAAACACTTCACGGCGTTTTTTCTTCTTCTTCTTATTTTTTTTAACTAGCATATTATGAAATAATACAAATATATTGCTTGTCTTTCAAATCTTGAAAAAGAAATATACCACTGTTATCAAACACCCGTTTAAAAACTAAAAAATGTAAAACTTGCACTGGCAAAATGAAATTGTTAAAAAAAATTTAAAAAAAGCAGAAGAGACACTTGGATTTAGTCATTGAGTTAATGATACGCTTGAGTGCTTTCAGAAAATTTATACTGAGGAGGAAGAAAAAAAAATTTTCAAAATTACCAGAATATGGTACAATATTTTCGTTATCTATTTTTTTTAAAAACTAAAAATGCCATTACAATTACCACACAGTACTGTAATTTTACCAGAATTATTTTTTCCTTGTAGATCATTGAATCTTAACCTTTTACGAAATTTTCAACTGCATTTTTTATATAAAAAAAAAGAATACTGATGAAGTGTGGGGTGTTCTGTAATCACCGCTCTGAATACACAGTCTAAAAATCCTTGTTAAAAAGGAAGTAAATCATATACACATAAATTGTCTCAAATTAATATTTAAGATTGTGAAATAAAAACGCTGTTGAAATCTTAAAAATTAGTGAAAAATACTGGACTGAAAACAACAAAATCTGGCTTTTTGCATGAAAAATAAAGTAGTTGTATGACAATTTACATAAACACTTCAATTTTTTATCAAGCAATCAAAGGGGCTTTAGTGTTTTCACTCTCGTTTCCTCAACAGTGATTTGAAAGATTTTGCGGTTATGAAATTAGCGAAAATATACTTCGGTATTTTTTAATTATGAAACGAAGAAACAAAGTCTAATAGTTATTAAAAAAAACTATCGACATTACATTTGTTAAAAATATAAAATCAAAAAGAAAAAAAAGTAGTGTGTAAAAAAAAATGTTTTCATTTATATTCAAAAATTTGTCAACAATTGATTCTGTTAATGAAAGAAATTTCTATGATGAATAACTATTTCTCTTAGATCTAAATAAGTGCAAATTCGAGAAATTACTGTTCGGAAATGAGTCGTGTAAGGAAGATTTTACCTTTAATGCAGAAAAAAAGCACAGGTGGTTGATGTTGTAGTTCATAATTATAAATTATTAAAATGCTAGATATATTTTTCTTCCTTATTTTGACCTTAATAATTACAAAAAATATATTTAATAAAAATCCTACGTCAAAAGATTAAGTATGAAAATCTAAAAAAAATTGGCCGAAGAATAGTTTTTTTTTTTTTTTTTTTTTTTTTTTTTGAGAAACTACTAAATTTAAAAACTCATATTTACGCATGAAAAGTCATTTTCTTAACTGCTATTACTCTGAGTTTTTTGTCATAAATACCCTATTATAAAGAACAAAAATTTACTAATTTAAAAAAAGAGATGAAGCACTACATTATACACAGTATTTCACAAGAATTGAGACAAAGTCAATATTTTCTAACCAACACTTTCTTGTTAACCTATAATAAAAAATAATAAAAAAAACATTCACTTCTAGAAGCCATTTCGTTAAAAATTTAAAGAGAGGGACAATTTCTTTTGGAAAGGCAATAAAACAATTTTAAAGGAAGATGTGGAGCAACTATTGAGCAGACGTAAGTCGATAGTTGAACAAGACCATCTCGCGGTATCTCAAATACAAAACGGGAAATTGCGTGATAACAGAAAACCCAGATAGAAAGGACAAAAACGGGTAACCTTATGCAACGGCGATCGTCTTTATCCGCCCACTCGACCACTCCCACTGCCACGCCCACGTCTTGACAACTGTTGCCATAGTAACGGGCCAAGACATCAATGAAAAGCCGCATTCTTTTAATTCGGGACGCCATTTTTGATTGCTCTTTTCCCTAGAGAAGAACTTCTTTTTTTATTTCAGGCTTCGAAAGGATTGCTAGCAGCTAATTCTGACTTTAGTTCAGTACGTTTTAGTTTTTTCATTTTTTTTCTCCCTTTACCAACCATGAATTACTTGGGATTTAGGAAAGTAAAGCATTTTGGAGCTAGTGCAATTAATTTCAATTAAAAATAATTATTTAAAAAAAAAAAACGTTTAAAAGAACAACAATGAAGCCTTGAAGCTTTCATAAAATTGTTGAATCAATTAATTGGTAATTTTAAACTTTTTCAACTCTCTGCACCTCGAAAAGGACATTTTTGTCACCATTACCACCCGTAAAATATGTACCGGACTAAAAGTTACAATTTTTACATCTTAATGTTTAGTTACCCATTAATTTAAAAGCTACCAAGTAAGATATGATAAGTGTGTTAATTTTGAGTTATGCCTTCTATGCCGTTGAAAGACCTCGAGTGCAAAGGTTTAATGTACTATTAAAAATGTGAATTGAATTACATAAGAAAATTCAGTTCTAGAAATTTCTCCTTTTCGTGTAGAATCTTGCTCGAATAATCAATTGAGCCAATGAATTGAAAGAATTAAAAAAAAATCTGTTTTGAGAGATTTTGTACTCTTATGTAGCATCCTACTCTCGCACGTACGTAAGTTCTGTGAATACCCAATTGAGCATATGGATTTGAATTACGTAAAAAAATTCAGTTTAATGGAGATATTTAGTACGCTCTCTTGGCATCTTGGTACGCGCATGTACGTAAGTTCTATAAACATTTAATACAAGGTATGGATTTAATTACTTTAAAAAAAAATCAGTTTTGAGAGATTTTGCATCCTGCGCACTCACGCGCGTAAGTTCCATTGAACATATGGATATAATTGAGTAAAAAAATAATTAATAGAGATAATACGTACTCTCACGTAGCATCTTGTACGCGCATGTACGTAAGTTCTGTGAATATTTAATAGAAGTTATGAATTTAATTACTTTTAAAAAGATGTTTTGAGAGATTTTTCAATCTTACGTAGCATCCTGCACACTCACGTATGTTAATTTCTAAGAATACCCAATTGAGCACATGGATTTGAATTACGTAAAAAATTTCAGTTAATAGGGATATTTCGTACTCTCACGCACCATCCTGCACTCTCACGTACGTAAATTCTGTGCTGCAATGTTACTCAAATCAACCAAATTTCTATGCATTCAGTACGGAAGCGAGCAGAATGCTTAAAATGCAAAATCTCTCTATTATTTATTGACCTAACCTAGCATAAATTTCAATGGAACTGTAAAATAGACAACAAAAGAATATTTGTGAGTGCTAATGCTCTTGTTCCAGTCTTCAGACTGACATGGGCTTTGTAATAATTATGAAGTTTGTATTAAATATTGTGAAGTCTATGTATTAGATAACGTAATCTGATAACCTAATTTTGCTGTTCTTAAAAATTAGATTTTGTGGATAACTGTTGTGAAATTAATTTAAGCTGCATGTTTAGAACGGTATTAGAACTTTGATTAAGGGGTTGAGAGGTTGGAATCATTGAAACTTCATTAAAATTAATTAATCAAAATCTATTAGGGTCACTCTTAACTCTATATTTTTTTTACTCTATATTCTCCATTTATTTGCCCACAATTTGATTCATATTGTGAAGGAAAACAAAGTCAGTATAAAGATTGTTGTCTCCTATTAATCGCCCTTAATACCTATTTTTACAATCTTCGTCAAAAATGAAGTCAAAGCAAATAAACACATTAGATGTTCTAAATTAATGTTAAAGCTAGAAATTAAAAACAAATATCGAAATCTATCTAGAAACTCCTGAGAAAGGAATGTAATCGAAGGAAATCGAAAAGCAGTTATAAGAAATGAACCTCAAGCGTTTATCAGGCAATTAAACTGGTTTTGTTGTCTTTCCCTTCCGGTTTCTTTGTGATTCGATACGATGATTCGATCTATCGAGATGTCCTTGTGACATTTCGATAGATTTTTTTTTTTTGGTTCCTTTTTTCCTGCCTTATATATTTGACCTCCCCATATACATATTTTTTAATAATGATATCAAAATATAAGCAAATGTTCACGAATGTAAAAAAAAATAAATAAATAAAATAAACGAAACTAAAAAGTTTACTTCAAACGAAGATTTTTTTCTGTCCTCTTTATAAGAATGAATCTGTGCGGAATCTATTCATTCCGATTCATTCATATTTTCTGTCCCATTTGTAAGATTCAAATGAATCAGTGCGGCAACTATTCATTCCGATTGATTCTTTTTTCCAGTCCCATTTAAAAGATTTAAAAGAATCAGTGCGGTATCTATTCATTCCGATTGATTCAAATCAAACTAACGACGTAACTAAACTTGCGAGCTTGCTTCTGATTAAATCTAATTTTCATTTATAAAAATAATAGTTAACGAAAGTTGTAAGAATTGAAATAATAAATTAAAATAAAAAAAATCAGATATAAAAAACTCACAATCTGTTAAAGTTACAATGCATATATTTTTTTATTTTTTTACAGCACGCAATGAGAAAAAGAAGTATGGTCAAAGCTTATTGAATAGGGTAAAGTTTACCGTGTTCCTGGGTGTACGGGAACACCAAAAAGGTCGGTAACTTTTTGTTCCTAAGCGCTTTGGTAATGATTTTGGTAAAATTAACGATAAAATATGGTTTTTTAATATGTGATTCAATTTGATAAATGTAGTAAAATTTGGTAATTTTATCATGATAACTTTGATCATAATAGAGCATGACACAAAAATTATTTATTCAGTTAAATTTACTTTTCAGTTTTGTATTTTTTTAAATGTGAGGTAATAAGAACAATAATTTTGAAAGTATAAATTTTCGGTAAACCGTCACCATATGAAAGAAAAAAATTACCAAATGAATAGTTTAAATACCGTATATTTTAGTTTTATCAATCAAAATTATTTTTATTCCTCTTATTATTTTTTTAACTGAAGTATTATTACCATACAGTGAGATAATTTTGCCAGAATTTTTTCTTCGTTTTTTCAATGAAATGAAAGCTTAAATTCTTTTAATTACGCATTTATATTCTAATCAATATTTTTTTACTTCATAAAGTATTTTTGGAAACAAGCTCTAAAGCATAAATAAAGCTATTCAATACGTCACATTCTTTATAAAACAAAATTTCTTTTCGTAAGGGATATTTTTAAAGTAAATAATAATTTTGAATTATTTACGATGTTCTCAATGTAAAATACTATGAAAATCCTCTATATTTTTAACTATATATTTATATCATAATACGCTTCCAGGAAAAATAAAGTATTTTTTTGAAACAAACTCTGAACAACAGGTAAAATTTTACGATGCGTCTTTTCGTAAAATGATAAAAGATTATATTTTTAAATTACTTAACTATAATTTATTAATTTACCGCGTGTTTAAACAAAATAAAACATGCATATCATCAATACTTTGCTATCATCAATACAACTACTGTCTTAACAGCGACTTCTGTATTATGAAAAAAATAATAAATATTCTTGAAACGAAGATCTTTTATTTTTAAACTACTTAACTATAGTTTGTTAATTTACAACGCGTTTAATCAAAATAAACATGAATATCGTCAATACTTTGCAAATCTGCTGTTTTAATAATCATTCATATTTTATGAAATAAAAAAATAAATATTTTGAAACTAACTTTACTCCAGAAATAAACTTTTATTATGCGTCCTATTTTTTTTTTAAATATCTTATTAAAAAATGTTTTAAAACATTTTAAAACATTATAACTGTCAGAAAAATATCTCTACTATTTTTTTCCCAATGTAGGTCATCAGAAAAAAATAAACTTTATAAAATAAGAAGCAAAATCTACAACACAAAATATTTTACGATGCATTATCTCTTTTTAATATCTTTTTTATAAAAGCACAAAAGATTGGACTGGTAAAATCAATATAAGCCAGAAATCAAGGTCATCATAACTGTTAAATGAAATGGACCGCTCTGTTTTTTTCAAAAAAGAAAAACAAAGTGCATGGTACATTAGTCGACGATGTAAATAGCCATAAAATCTAACATCCGATGTAAGGCACACGAATAATCAACTTTATTGGCCTATAAAATCTCGACTATCTCGTTTTATTCCTGACATAAACGTAACTGCAACTGAAGAGTGCTCACCACTTAGAAGAGAAAATAAATAAAACGAACTAGATCTTTAAAAACTTCTCATTGCTTTGCTGATCCTCAAGTTGTTGTTACTTTTAAATCGTTATACTTCAACGATCATAGTTTTCTTTTATTTATAAACGAAAAGACATCGTTAAAAACTAAAATCGCTTTTACTAGAAATAAAAATTTGATAAAAAGCGATTATCTCATAAAAGTAGAGATTTGCTCTTATTTTAAAGTCGCTTGTAAGATATACCTCAAAGCCATACTGAACTTTTAGAGAATGTTTAATGCTTCTAAAAAATTTGCTTTTACTTAAATGCTTTAGATTTATTAGTTTCAAAAATATATTACATGTTTAACTAAAAACTCTTATGTAGTTTAAGGAATGGATTTTATTTTATTTTATAACCTACGTTGAACAGCCCAACTTATTTTGAATTTATGACTACCAATGTTCAACTTCATTGTCCTGTAATTTGAACGAAACCCAGAAGACAAGGGTGCTTCTGTATCAAGCATTGGGTCAAACTAGCCTTCATGGAGGCCTTTTTTGATGGAACTAACCCGTGTTTTATATGTCCGTCTTTGAACAGCCGACCCAATTTTGGGTTTACGACTACTAATGTTCAACTCCATAGCCTTGTAATTTTGAACCCAATCCAGAAGACCAGGAAGCTCCTGGATCACTACCCCTAGAGGTATTGATTTGTTATGGGAACATGGAGGACTTTGCGACTCGACAGATTTAACGTGCATCAGTCACCATTTACAACACGGCTGGCTGGGATCGAACCCACGAACTCTTGGACATGGGCCCAGTGCCCGTATTTTATTTTATTTTATAACTGTCGTTGAACAGCCGACCCAATTTCATGGGTTTACGACTACTTACGTTCAACTCCGTAGCCTTGTAATTTTGAACCAATCCAGAAGACAAGGAAACTCCTGGATCAGTACCCCCAGAGGTATTGATTTGTTGTGGGAACATGGAGGACTTTGAGACTCGACAGATTTAACGTGCATCAGTCACCATTTACTACACGGGGAGTCTTCGGTCGGCGAGGATCGAACCCACGACCTCTTGGATATGGGCCCAGCGCCCTACCGACCAGGCTATCCCGGCCCTAGTGCCCGTATTTTTTTATTTTATTTTATAACCGTCGTTGAACAGCCGACCCAATTTCATGGGTTTACGACTACTTACGTTCAACTCCGTAGCCTTGTAATTTTGAACCAATCCAGAAGACAAGGAAACTCCTGGATCAGTACCCCCAGAGGTATTGATTTGTTGTGGGAACATGGAGGACTTTGAGACTCGACAGATTTAACGTGCATCAGTCACCATTTACTACACGGGGAGTCTTCGGCCGGCGAGGATCGAACCCACGACCTCTTGGATATGGGCCCAGCGCCCTACCGACCAGGCTATCCCGGCCCTAGTGCCCGTATTTGTGTTACATGGAGATAGCAAACCAAGATAGCCTCTCACTGTTAGCCTGGCGGCAAGGGGATTCTAACTTATGATTACAACTATCGCTGAGAATATTTTAGGTCAGCACTGCAGTCGGTAACAGCCGGAAGCAGAACTCGTATCAACCAGCCACCGTTGGGAATCAAATCTGGGTCACCTAACTGGGTTGCGAGCGCTGTATTTCGTGATCATCCGCGCTTCTCATTGAATGGATTAGGGTACTCAATGATATCTTTCTTCAGTTATAATTTTTTTAGTATTTATTATATCCTAGTAAATAAATGAAATTTTAATTTCGAAGCTTATAAAGAAACATCTTCATATTTTAACAGCTTAAGTTCAGTGCATTCAGTGCATTTGTAAGATCATTTCAGTGCATTTGTAATAGCAAAAAATTTGTAAGACGAGCGTCTTGGTTTCGAAACATCAGAAAACTGTTTGCAAAAGTCAGTATTTATCAATATATTAAAAAATTACGTTAAGAGTTTCTGCTAAACTTTATGATTTAAGATTATTTAATATTTGCCCGGTAAATAATTTCTGAAAAAATACCGAAAAGAAAAACATGAAATTCTTTTAAATTGCGTTAGTTCTCATTTAAACGCAGAAAAATAATAACGCGTAAAACAGAGTTATGATATTTAGATGATATACAGAGTTTTTAGATATTTAAATCTAGTTGCCCGTGCAGAATAGTGAGTATAGTGTGGCTTTCAAGAGAACTCCCCCAGATATCCGTCTCGCGTCGTGGCGGGTACTATGGTTACGAGGAAAGAACACTTCGAATAAGGGTGTGGGGTGAATAGCTTTGTCTTAATCTCGGCGTAGGTCGTCGTGAGTAAACCAATCAACGCCTTCTTTTGTCCATTTCATCCCCATTAGAAATGTGCTCTCGCTTGTTACCATAGTAGCAGACAGTCCCAGACTTTTAGTCTGGAGGAGTTCTCCTCAAAGCCGCACTATAGAGTCTTCCCTCGAGGTTAAATTCCCCATGCTCAAAGCTGGGTATCTGAACAGATTGCCCTCTCTCCGATCACATTTAAGCGATATGAATTCCAAAAACTAAATTCTGCTTCCTTTACACTATTCAGAATTCCAAAATTGTTCAGTCCCGACTTAAAATATCCTAAATGAAAGAATATCCCGAATGGATCATGAATTAGAATCCCCTCGCTGTCGGATTAACCGTGAGAGGTTTTCAGAGTTGGCCAAAGTGAATAGAGGTTCATTATTATAAAATTGTTTTGTACAATTAACAGAATTATTCAAATCTTATGAGACTAAAAGTAAAAACATGCACGCATATTATAACTGTTTATTAGAGTAGTTCGTGAAATCAATCCGCCATTTATCAATCAGGAAAAAAGGTTTGAAAATTACTTAGTATTAAATGGGTTGTGACGAGTTAGTCAATTAAGTCCGAAAAGAATTACATTTCATGCAGGCAAACCGCCATCTTGAACGCATTATTATTATCAATTTCTTGAAATTGCACAAATATTTGCCTTTAAACTCCTAATAATAGCCCGAAGTAATTTGTTATTCCTTTAAAACGTGTCCTATTATCATTTCACACAAGAATTTAGTTAAATAGGTTAAATAGACACTAATTATTTGCCAAATTTACGGAGCTCCAAAAAAACACAATATTTTTACCAATGATCGGCTGATTGGAGTAAACTTTTTCTATGATTGGTGTTAACTACTCTTGGAAGTGCGTAAGAGCATCGATTCGGTATTAACTTAAGGTAATCATTCACACAATTTTTAACAGTTTTTCAACACCAAATTCGGATAGATATTAGACCACGCATTTTTGCAGTATTGGTATTATGGTGCAACGTAGGCAAATCAATATAAGAGCTATTCAATTAAAAATCAAATCATACTATTACAAATTATTTTTGGAACAGTTATAAACAAGCTATATAGGATATTCTATTCCAGTTAAAATAAATTTGGTTACATTCAACACCTTATTAGAATTTGCAACAGTTTCAAAATATCGGTCTGAATTTACCGGTATTATGATGTAACCAAGTGCTTCTCAATTAAAAATCAAATTGTTCTATGACAAATTATTTTTGGAAAAGTTGAGTACAGCTCTCTTATACCGGCCATGTATGATATTCTATTTTAGTTAAAATGGATATTCGGCTCCGTTTAGCACCTTATTAGAGTTTGCAGCATTTATAAAATATCCGGCTGAACTTACCAGTATTATGATTTAAAACCGATATTATGACGAATCAAATAGAGTGCAACTCAATTAAGAATCAAATCGCACTATGACAAATTAGTTTCGGAAAAGTTGAAAACAGACACATTTGCATCAAAAACCATTCTATTCTCAAAGCCATTTCTAGTTAAATTACAAAAAACAATCATTTGCAAGTTGCATTTTTTTCTTCGTGGTACACTCCCAAAATCTCCAACATCCAAAGAGTGAATATAGAAAATGCCATTATAAAAGCTTCATTTTTATACTTTAATGGCCAAATTACCCATAATTCCTTATCTAACTGCTGTCACGAATCAATCTTGGCGTTATATGCAACACTTTTGAGCCGATTACCGAATTGCTTCGCTGTGAAATTGTAGACACTTTTACATAAATGTCGAATATCATATTATGCAATATATAATCAGCTACTCAGATTGAATGAAAGCTAGATAAAATATAATAAAAATATAATAAATTCTGGGCGTGCCTTAACCATCAATAAGTCCACACCCGTACTGACATGTCCCAACCCCTCTCGGGTTTTAATATCGGCTTTCAGTTGCTCTTTTAACAAGGCGCCCAGTTAGTGCACTGTAATATCATGTTATTACTGTGCAAGTTCATCCAAGACAACAGTCATTAAGATTGTTGTAATTGAATACAGGCGCGTTAACAGTTCTCAAACATAGTGGGTTTGTTTTATTTGAAAGATTGGAAAGGCTTCCGTTTTTATTGTTGAGGTTTCTTAGCAATAGGTTATCATCATGTTTATAGAACGATTTGATAAAATGCGACGCTTTTGGGGTTTTATTTAATTTTTTTCTTCTTCCAAATTTGATCGGATAATTTCGAAATTATCTTCATTAATCAAATGATGGAAAGTTTTTTAAAAAAAAAATGCTTTCGGTAATTGGAAGTTTCTCCATTAATGATTCCGAGTTGCATTCCGTAACCTTTTACACACTTGATATTTTATTATTATTTTTTTTTTATTATTATTTTTTTTTTTTTTGCGAAAAGAAATTCATTAGCTATTTTGAATTTCAATCTTTAAGCAGTTATGAATTTTCGACAAAAAGTATTAAAATCAGTTGAATATTACTAAATATAAAATTAATATTGCATGCATCTTAAAATTAAAGATACTTAAAATTATATAACCGTCGTGGGACAGGATGTCCAAGAGGTCGGGAGTTCGATCCCCACCTGCCGTAGAATCCCCGTGCAGTAAATGGTCACTGATGCCCGTTAAATCTGTCGGGGTCACTAAATTAAGTTTCCATAACAAATCAATACCTCTGGGGGTACTAAATTGGAGATTTATCGTTCTCTAGCTCAGGTTAAAATTACGATCTGTGGATGAAGGAATGGGTATGAGAATGGGTCGCCCCATAAACTGGCTGTGACGTGTCTGTGGTTGAACTTGTATTCTTGGCCATAGATGGCGCTACTAAAAACGAAAGGCGCTCCCTCTGTCTTAAATTCGCTTGATTTAACAAAGCAGGCCTGCTGGCATTGGCAAGTGGCATTAGAAGCAACAGCATATAACCGTCGTTGAACAGCCGACCCAATTTTTGAACTTAGGACAGCCTTGTAATGTTGAATCCAATTCGGAAGACAAGAGAACCTCCGGATCAAGTATTGGGAAAAATATGCCTTCTTGGAGGACTTTTTTATGGAACTAACCAGCATAGAGAAGAAAACTCACGGTTAGCCTGACGGCAAAGGGACTCTACCACAGGATCCGTCTACTAGTGAGGATATTTTACGTCAGTATTGTGGTAACGGCTGCGTGCGAAATTCATATCGACCAGCCATCGCCGGGTTCCGAACCCGGCTCACCTCATTGGGAAACTAGGGTTCTAATTCCTGGAGCCACCAAGGCTCGCATAAAATTATATTAAAAATAATGATTTTCATCAAATTACGATTATTGCTAACATCCTAACAACCTCAAACTGATATCATATATGAAATAAATTGAAGTTAGTTTCAATTGCAACTTGAATAAAATGATAGCAAGCACTTTGTCTAACATTTTTGTTATCATACAAGCAGTTTCTCTAAATTTTTTTATCATTATATTAACTTGATTTCTTTTGTGAATTATATTATGATAATACACTCATGCACACTGTAAAATAATATTAAAACAATATATTCATATAAAAAATGCAATAAAAACAACAATAATAATAAAATTTCACAAGATGCGCTTTAAAATTAGAGAAAACACTATAAAACATTGATTTTTATGATATTAGTAAATTTCTAATTATGCCGTAAGTATTACACTACACTTATGTTACTTAAGTATTAATATACGCTATGGAAATCCTCTATGTTACTTTATAAAGTGGCGATAAAACCGACTGGCCTATATGGTGGGCTGGGAGTTGGCCTCGTATTATGAAGATTCCGGGTCCGAATATCGCTTGAGTGTAAGTTACTTTGACGAAATTTTTACTCTAAACATGCATCAGGAAACGGTTTCGTCAAAAATGAAGAAGTTCCATGAAATTGGCTTATCCATTTTTTATAGTGTAGAAGAACACTTATGTTATATGGTATTTTATAACTAAACTTAGTTACATTTGTGATACATATTATACTCAATCTGAATTTTTTTATGGCTAACAATCTAAGAAAAAACTGTAGAAATGTCCAATTTCCATCGAAATCCTATTCACTGTCTGGTATTCTAAAAAGTTACCAATTTTCATTTAACGTAAACTTATCCCGCCCTCAAAACCAATTTATAAAACGGCATTCTCCTTTCCAAGGGTTAAATTTCTGACCTTCGGGCAATTATTAGTATAAGAAAGATATCTAAATGAGAAACGGTTGGACATAGTCGGGCATTTTTTTCACGATATTCTATTCAAATGCATCCCATCTAACTTCCACACCCACACCCAACCGAAATAATGGAATCACAACTAGCCTCATCAGTCGCCAAACCAACAAAAGGCCAGATCTAGACTATTGTTGGCGAGAAGGGGTTTTAGGGATGATTTATCGAACAGATCCTATGATTGACCCACACAGCTCAGGCTTTGCCTTGATAGCCATAATTAGTGTCACGGGACCAGTGAACGGTGGTCAGCAATCGTCGATCGTTAGAATCTACCATCATCAATAACTGTCCATTAGTTGGCAACTATTTGACTTTTATACAGAATACGGTCGCGTTACATCAAGCGAAGGAATTTTTAAGAACTGGCTAGATTAAAGAAAGCGCTTCTTCTATACGCTCCTTTAATAAAATAATTTTAAAAATATTTTTATAAAAGTCTTTTTTGAGATTGAGATTTTGATATCAAACGGGAATGAGAATGATTATCATGATGAGAACGAAAATTCTATAACGACTGTTTGGAATTTTTAGCGTTCAAAGAGGTGATTGAACTACATGTTATTCGTAAAAGAAGGAAAAAAATCGTGACAATATTTTAAACTTGTACATAGATTTAGCGTCATGTTTCTCCTAGCACATAATATCCGTTTTTTTAATATTTTTTTTTATAAAAAACCATGATTCATAGTTTCTGATATATATAGTACGGAAAAAAAAAAGAACTTTTGATTTAATGTTCGGAGTTGTACGTTCTAAGATTCTGGGGATAACCTCAAATATGAATTAATTTGAGCAGACGATATTTTAATTTACGAAGATATTACGACGATATTACGACGATTACGACGATATTTTAATTTACACAATAACGTATTTTCTCTGAATAAATATGCCCTTTTTTTTCCAAAGGATCCGAATTTTTGATCCCATTTATGTGAGAGGAAACCGCAACCTGGAAAACTTGATCCCAAAGGTTTATTCAAGAAAGAGATCCAAAGTTAGGAACCCTTAAAGTTAATTTTACTTTCTGCGTATTTCGCCATATCTCGAGAATTTTTTAAGCGAACTGAAAAATTTTGCATACAAATATAAAATGTTTTTATTTAAAGATAATGCCATGCAAAAAATAATTTTTAATAACCAGTAATTATCTATATTATATAAAACGCTAATACGTACGTATGTATGTATGTATCAATAAAACCGATGATATTTCTTTTCTCGCGTTGGCAGCAGTTTTCATTTTTAATTGATTGGATTCGGCGCGCAAGAGCACGTAGTGAGCAACCAGATAACAATAACCAGAGTGAGCATTATCAGGTTGTTCAATTCAGATTCATGCACTAAAAACATGACAATATTTAATTTAAACTCAATTGGGTATAATATGAAAAAAACACAACTACTTCGATTTAGTAGGAACAACATATGACGCAATGCTAAACGAATGGAATTTAGTTGTTGTTTATTTAGTTATTGTTATTAGTAGTTGTTGTTATTTGTTTTAGTTGTTGTTGTTTATTTAGTTGTATTTAGTTTCAATAACTTTTCTTTATAATGCAATAAAATCTGGCGAGCAGCTATTTAAACGATCGGACACTTCGTTTGTTTATTTGTGGCTTGAAGTTAGGCTCGCAGAAAATGCCGTTCATGGGTTAAATTTAGTAGGAACAACACAACCTGTGACGTAGGCTATATTATACCCAATTAGGAATTAATTAATTGAAGTGAGAATGCTTTAAAAGGCCGCTGTTGAATTGATATTTTTCTACTGGGAGCTACCTAAACGTCTAAAAAACGTTTAAGTGTTTGTATTGAATGCATTGAATTTTTTTATATTTCGCGTTTATTTATGCATTGAATTTTCACGCTTTAAAATGCAGAATATTAGTGAAGCAATATTTGATAATTTATTTTGCTAATATGTTTCTTATTTAGCTAATGTTTTGATCTTTTCACCATGTACAATCTAAATGGCTAATATACTTTTTTAAAAGCCAATAAGAACATTGGTAGAATTCTTCTACATAAGTACAATGCTATGTCTTGATAATATATTATGTCTTTGATGATAATATATTATGTCTTTGTGCTAGAACATTGTGTTCATTGGCGAGCGAGCGCAGCGAGCCATGGTTCACGGCGTGAACCACATAGGATTGCGTAGCAATTCTCGGGTGGTGGCGAGCGTTAGCGAGCAGGGGGCGGAGCCTCCTAGTTTGTTAATATTTCATTTAATAATAATTGAAAAAAAAAAACGTTGAATAGCAACTGTATAATTTCTTAGATCATTTTAAAGAATGTAATTTTGTATGGAAAAATACAAATTTGAACGAAATTGGTTGAATAATTCTCGAAAAAACGAATTTTACGAAGTCAAATATTTAACATTCGATTTCTCAGGGACTATTCTACCAATTTTGCATAAATTTTGGATTTTGCCATTTAAAATCATTAAATTCTTTAATATTATGTAAAACTTATTTATCCAGCAATGGAAAAATTTTCCTAAATTATTAAATAAAATTATAAAAAATAATAAATAGTTATTAAAAAGTATTTTTTGCATGGAATTATTTTTGGTTAAGCGAATTTTTAAATTTTGTGCGAAAGTTTTTCAATTTGCCAAAGAAGTTCTCGAGCTATGTCGAAACGAAAGTAAAATTAACATTAAGGGGTGCAAACTTTGGATTGCTCTTCTAGCTAAACCATTAGAACCATATCTTTTAAATTGCAGGTACCTTCCAATATTTTGAGGGTCGAAAATCCGAATTCGACAAAGGGAAGAAAATAAATTTTTTTTTCAGAGAAAGTGAGTCTTTGTGTCTGATTTTATAACTTAAAATATCGTGTGCACAGAATAATTAGCATATTTGAGGTCACCCCCTTAGAACGTGAAAATATGATTTTTTGTTGAAAAGTTATTCAAGGTGCTTTTTTTTTCCTTTTTTTTGTGTGTACGTGATGATATGTTCAGAAGTGTCTTCGCTACATTTAATATTATATATGTTATCTTCAATGTATGAGATCCGGAATTCTGTAAAAATACAATTGTTTGGAATGCCTAAGAATTAATCTGCAAAAGAAAAGAAATGGTTAAAATTTTACTCATTGCAGAGGCATAACTAATGCCTTGACATCCATCGAATGACTAATGAAAAACTTATGGCATTTTATGCATCACCTCGTGGCAAAGTATGAAATAATCCTCATATTCCATGCTTCGTCTAAAATTGCCCGGTATTCTAGCCATTCCATATAAAATGCCAAAATACGCCAAATACGCTTAATTTTGACACATTTCCTTAGAAATTATGAAATGGTTTGAATGAAGAAATGAAGAAATATTTTCATTCATAATTCATTCACTTTTAGATATTATCGGCAAAACAAAACGAGAGCAACGGTAATATAAACTTTCAAGAAATAGCGGCGCCAAAAATAAATCATGGTAAAGTACAAATCGAGATTAGCTTTTGGCCACAGGTATCGCAGCAGGTAAAAGTATGAAATTTCCAATAGCGGTATATTTGACAATCACACTTAAAAGTATACCGCAATATGATTAACGTTAGAAAAACCTCAAAAACCTTCAAAGAGTCAAAAGCCAAGCCGAAAACTAACAAGTAATGCACGCCAGCTTTTAGAAGAAAAAAAAAAAAGGGTAGAAAAAACCGAACCCTTTCCACCCCTGCAATTTACCCACTTTCGAACAAAAAGAGGCAAAAAAGCAAAAAAACGTTGTCTCACTTTCCCTTTCTTCAATCCCTCAAGGCTAACAGGCACCAAATACAATAAGGGGGAGTTGATATGGTCAAGAAAATCAAAAGGAGGTTACGTGCCCAAGATGGCCCACCCATAGAGTGATACAACAAAGCAGGTCAGTCCTGAAAAGTCATTTGACATTTGTACCATCCATCCTAAAAGTTGAACATTTAATGCATTGTGCAAAATTTTCATTCCTGTTAAATGAGGAGGGGGGCCATTTGTTGGTGTCCAAACGCTGTTGACAACCATTCTCACAGATTGCTGTTGGAATCCATGTTCGTCAACTCCTACTATTCATTGTGGTCAATGTGATTAGGGCCACCCGGATAAAAGGCCTTGAAAGCTATGTGATGCATTTGCTGTTCATGCTTGAAAATCTCTTCGGAAACTTGGTGGGAAAAGTTTATCCGAATGTGGAAGAGCATCTTATAGTGGGGTATTTAACAAAAGAGATTATAGAAGATTCTGAGTTCATTAACATGCAGCAGGTATTGATTTACACACTGTCAGAAAAATCGGCTCGATACTGAACCATAACACGGTACAGATTTCCTGCAACCTAATAGTGGTATTAAATTAAAACTTAGACCTATTAAAGTTCTACCATATTATCATGTAATCAAATTTAAAAAGTACGATCATATGGTTCAACTCATTACCACACTTAGGTTGCTACAGATGGGAACGAATTTATAGTTCAACGCGATCCAAAATTTCTAACAGTGTAAACTTACTATTGCTATTTCCAGAGGCCTTAAAACTAATGACGATTTTTAAATTCGATTGTAGACATAGAAATTTACTAATTCCAGAACCCCCTCCCCATCACTCGTTTTAAACTCCACTATTGACGCACACTATTACTATTTCCAGAGGCCCTTAAGCCAATCACTCTTTTAAAACTCCACTGTAAATAGATACTATTACTGTATTCAGAGACCCTAAAACCAGAGATACCAACTACTCCTGACTCGACAAAATAAACGGCAGAGAACTAAAAACTAAAATTTTCAGTTTTTCGGTTAATTTTGCCAGTTTTTTAAAAGGCTCAACACGGTTTGAGTGTAACAAAGTGGAGTGTCACATAAGCCATTTAATTATTTAGAAGCATTGGTGAGTAAAAACACTAACCCATTAAATCAAATTCACTAAACCAAAAATAATGCATCGAAAGACTACCAATCGGAAATATTTATCCGCTGTCCGGAGCAAGTTGACATTTCAGTAAAACCAAATATATATATATATATATATATATATATATATATATATATATATATATATATATATATATATATATATATATTGACATTTTTGCCTCTCTCTATTTATTTTCTATTGTCTTCAATTTGTCTACATTCGTATTGTTGTCCAATCATCCTACGTCAAGTACTTTTTGCTCTTCCTCTTTTTCTAATGCCCTAAGGGTTCTAATCGAAAACTTGTTTTCCTTTAAATTTTTGAAGTTTACGTAGAACATGACCGATCCATTTCTACTTAGTTTTCTAATTTCCAGATCAATCGGTTTCGGTTTTGCTTTTCTAAAGATTTCTGCATTACAAACTTTATGGAACCACTTTGATACGCAAGATTCTTCTTAAACAATTGCTAATAAATACTTGAAGTTTTTACTTGTTATTTTTATTGCAGAGCCCAGATCCATATTGTAGGGCAGATTTAACATTGGTTTTCAAAATTCTAATTTTTGTTGAATTCGTTATTTTTTCTGTTTTTCTAGAATATATTGAGAAAAGCGTAATTGCTTTGTTTAATCTATTTAGTATATCTTCATTAGTTCTTTCTTTCTTGTTAATTATACTTCCAAGATACGTAAAATTGTTTACTAGTTTATTATTTTCTAAGAATATGTCATTTAATTGTTTAGGATTGATTTTCAAAATTTTAGTTATGTTCTGGTTGATAATGAACCCCATTTTTTACGTTTAAAATGTTTGCATTTGTTTGATGTCTTGAAGGGTGTTGGTCAGTAAACATAAGTCGTCTGCAAAATCAAAACGATATTCAGCAAGATTTCATCTTATACCCCTTTCATTCTTTGCTAACCTCTTCACAATCCAATCAATAGCAATTAGAAAGATAGTTGGAGAATGTATACAACCCTGTCTAACACTGGAATCAACCTTGTAAGATTCTGATTGTTGTCTGGCATGGATAACTCGTATATTGTAATTTTTATACGTATTTCTGATAATGTTTACAAGACATTCGGGAATTCCATTGTACTTCAACAGCTTCCAGAATTTTTTTCTGTGTAAACTGTCGAAGGCCTTTACAAAATCTATGAAATTTAAGTTGATTGCCACTCAATAGATTGTTCTACAATAATCCATAATGTAGCGATGTGGTTGATACATGGTCTATTAGCTCTGAAATCTGCTTGCTCTGGTCGCAGGATTTTGTCATTTGCATTTTTCATTCTTTCCAACACTATTCTGGAGAAAATTTTGCTACATACATTTGACAAAGTGATTCCTCTCCAGTTGTCGCAAATCGCAGAATCACCATTTTTTGGAAGTTTTATCAGAAGGCCTTTACCCTTGTCATCAGGCCACTCTTGGCTCTTCATGATTTTATTCAAAGGTCAGTTAAAGCTTTGATTGCAGTTTTTGAACTATCCATGAAAATTTCACCAGGTAAGTTATCGCTACCAGCAGCTTTCCCACATTTAAGCAAGTCAATTACTTACTGCACCTCAAGCTGAGTTATTGTACCTGCGTCTATGTCTAATTGTCTGGGTGCTTCTTCTGGAATATCTTCCAAAGCAGCAGGATTTGGTCTGTTTAAGGTTTCCTTAAAATGATCAACCCACCATTTGGTATGGCCTTCTTTTGATGCAAGTTCTAAACCTTGTTTGTTCTAAATTGGCCTCTCATTTGCTCGTTGGTATATTACACTCTGCACTATTTTTAGTGTTATAATTGATTGCAATCGATGCAAAAACTCAGTGTTAAAGTGCTTTTATTTGAGGACAGAATGGCCAGCATTGGGCTCTGTACCGTGGAGTTGAACCATGATTTCAAACTTATACTTTAAGTGACTAAAATTTTTTATTTTTAATTTGTTAGTGATCTAAAAATATAAAACGTAGGTATGGGTGTTTAATGATTGCTTTTGGATTGCAATTCAATTTACATATAATTATCGAGGACAAAAAATATTATGTGAAGCGTTGTTAAGTGTCCCCACCGTAACATCTTCCTGCTTTGAAAAAAAAAGCATGTTCAATCTACCATAATATATGGTATAATTTACCGTATTCTTTTTAGGCTCTATGGGAGCACCAAACAGCTCAGTAATTTTTACCGAAGGGCTTTGGTAATGACTTTTGTAAAATTAAAAAAAAAATACATATGGTTTCATAATATGTGACAAAATTAGGCTGATGCGGAAAAACTTGGAAATTTCATCGTGATTCTTTAGAGCATGGTAAAAAACCATTTAATCGATTAAATAGAGCGTTCAGTTTTGTATTTTATACTAAATGTGTAGTAATAAGAACGATAATTTTGAAAACCAGAATTTCCGGTAAATCGTTACCATATGAATGGAAAAATTTTCAAATGAATTGTTTAAATGCCGTATACTTTGGTTTTTGTTACCAGAATTAAGGTTTTCTTAACCAGAAATGTCTTTACCATACAGTACTGTTATGACATTTCCAGTAAAGAAAACCTTAATTCTGGTTTTTTCCCCCTATAATTAGAATAATTAATAAAAGAGAGAGAATTCAATTTTATCCATCAAAAGTCAATATTTTGTAAACAATATTTAAAAATAATGCTTGCTTTTAATCAATGGTTATACGCATAAGATTAATTACTTGATAGCATTGTCTCTTTTATTTACAGAGTAACTATCGTCAAAAAAAGGGGGGAGGGAATGACTAAGGGATAAAAACCACATTTCAAACTGAAAAGAAGACGTTCAATATAATTATATATAGAATAGTTATGATAAACAATCCTTCAGATAATTGAAATAATTATTATTTTTTTTTAGTTTGTCACTGGTCAAAATTGATTTACCTCAAATCTATCAGACATTATTTCTAAATTTAAATGCAAAATAATCATCAGTTATACTGGACCTACAAGAAGTTTAAGCAATTACATAATGCTTGAACAATAATAAAATTAATTATGTGGAAGATCGTAATTATTATTCAATTGAAAATAGTATTACATCCGAATTCTAAAGACGAGATCAATCTAAAAGACAAACAATCTAAATATTTTTGAGATTATTAAATACAGGTATGCGTAGATAACAAAAACAAGCAAATCAACATTCCATTATTATTCTGCGCGTGATTGGTAATTGCTCAAAAATTATAGAAATGTTTTAAAATTACGTTCTATTCAAAGATAATTATGTGAAGCAAACAATGAGTAAATGCTACTTCAACGCGCTTTATTTTTTTTCTTCAAAAGAACACTTTTTCTTTAGAAAGAATTTTAAATAAAAAGGTATTTTAAATACTCCCTGCAGAAAAAATAAATGACGTGACAAAAACAAAATAAATAAATATTCTGGAATATAGCAATTCTAAAGGTGACGGGCCATCAGAATTTCTAATAGTGCCACTCGCCAGTCTTTCTTTGGTTCGACATCGACCTCAGCAACAAAAGGCCGAAAATTAACAAAATAAAGACAAGAACAGTGATTGCCACTATTTTGCACCTTCGATGCAGAGTTGAGTTGTTGGAAAGAGAGGTGGAAAGAAACCCAGTTCGTTGACAGCTTTCAAGTTGAGTTTCTCCCTACTCCATGGAACCATCATCTTCTGCTTACACATCGGCGTCGATGTTGATGATGATGTGTTCTAGGCCGACGCCTAGGCCCCGCGCCTATAGGCGCCACCTTGACCTCTATAACTGTCTGTAAGTGCCCGGTCTTCCATCGCGCAGTCCATTTTATTTTGTGTATTTTTATGAAACCCGGAACTTAGTGAAAAAAATCCATATTGGAGAGTCAAAAATTGCAAATAGCTATTGAAAGTCACGGTGATTTTGCTTTAATGATTTGTCTGGAGTGGTGTTGATGACCGGAGTTTAGTTGTTTTTGCACTTCGTAATGGAGTTTTATTATTTTTTTCTGATTATAAAGTCCCGAACGATTCTAAAATTTGTAGCAGCTCTGCCTCTTCTCTAAGTATTTGTATCTCTCCAAAATATTAAACGATTTTAAAATTTGCTGCATCCTTCTTTCTATCTCTGAGACATCAAACGACTTTAAAATTTGCCGCATCCCTATTTCTCTCTGAAATATCAAACGATTCAAAAATTCGAAGTATCTTTTTCTCTTTTAAATATCAAACGATTTTACAATTTGTTAACTAAAAGAGCTCTAATAAAACTTCAAAAAATAACGCGTTCAGAAATGTGTTTAAAGAAATAATTCAACAAATAGATCAAATCAAAAAATGAATTCCTGAAAATGGGTGAAATTTCCTCGTGTTTCTTTATTTTCCGCATCGGATGAAAATCAATTTTTTGTAGCTCTGAACTGCTTCCATAAAAATATTTGAATGATTAAAGAAAGTAAGAATAATAAAGGAAGAAATATATATATTTTTGAAGAAAAGTTCTTTGTTCACTGATTAAAGGAGAAAGAAAAAACATGATCTGGAAGAGAGAAATATATCTATGAAACTATCCATAAAAAGCAAGTTAGCGACAGAAGTTTCAAACCTAGATTACTTACACCTCTCATATCAATTTAAAAAAAAAAAAAATAATAATAAATATATAAGTAATGTTTTTGAAGCAAGTGCGTTATTTTTTGTCAGCTAGTTTATTGCAACACGATGTTCTTGACATTTTTATGAATTATGTATGTACATACACTTTTCCCGAGGAAGTTGTTACTTTTTTTTAAAAAATTTGAATCCTTAAATCATCTTTCAATACACCAGTGGAATTGTTATATTGGTCCGCACAACAGAACATTGTTGAAAAAAACATTTTTTTCCTTTAAATATACTTCCTTATTTTATTTTTACTGTATAAAGAGTGAATGTTTCAATCTGAACTTAAATTAGAAAATAAAATGTTTGGTTTTCTTTATAACTTCAAAATTGCAAAATGCAAACCATTGCTAAGATTACTCTAGTATTCAACGCCAAATAATCCAAAAAAGTTAGATAAAAACTATAAATGAACATACAAAAACTTTTACGTACGCTGTTTGAAATGGTTTTGCGTACTGAGCTATTCATTCAGTTCATTCAAATTTACTGTAACTTTAATATTGTACTAAGTTGAACCATATTAACTTGAATGGAACATGGAACACCGAATGATTTATCACCTTATTAAAGATGCAGCAAATTCAAAGTGCTGTATGAGTTTAATCCATTGGTTAATTAGTACTAATATTATTGTTCTCAGTAAAAATATTATGAGATACATACCTCAAATATTACGCTTCAAGGTCAAGATATTATGGTTTAACGTGAACTGATTTCTTAAGAATTATCATCTCTCACAGTTCAAAAATATTTTAATACATTTTTTTATTAATATTTAGTAAATTTAATAAATTAATTAATGAATGGATTTTAGTTTATAATTGTTTCATACTATTAAATGATTTGGTATAGTTTTACAGAGCTAACTTTTAATTTTTTTATTAATTTCACCTAGTTGTCTTTTTAACGAAGATCTTAATGAGTAATTTTTTAGGTGGACTGATTCTGTTGAGGTTGATTCTTGACACCAGGTGGGCTGATTCTGTTGAGAGAGATCTTAGGGATCTAGGAGTCAACCGATGGCAATGTATTGGAGGGAGGCTAATGAAAACAGCCTTGGCGTGTGACAGGCAGTAGTGAAGAAGATTTGCAGGTAAACTGAATAAATTACATGAGGGCTCATCGCTATTTTACACAAATGGCGTGCATTGAAAAAATTTGTTTAAAACTTTTTTTCTATGTAAATATCTTTAATCAATGCAAAAAATCAAATATTTTATAAAATATTCTCAAATTTCATTCTATTACACATGTCATAATGCTTATTTATAGAGTAAATTATGATATGTAGAATAATAGTATGACTATAAAATTACCCTAATAATATGCTTAATCAGAGATTCACTGAGTAAAAAATATGTTAGGACAAAAATCAATTGAACCTTAAAGAATTGATTTATTTTCTTTCTTAAATTCAATTCAAAAATTTTATAAAGCTTATTTTAATGGTTAAGTAGTTAAATTACATACTTTCACATCTCTATGTGATTCGGTTGGCATGTATTGAAAAAGTAATTTAATATTCTCTGAAATATCAATTAATCAATACGAAAATTCAAACAATATTTTTATGAATTATTCATAAATTGAAATTCATAACGCATGTAATCAAGCTTAATAATAAAGCCAATTAAAGGTGTGTAGAATAATTGTACAACATAAAATTATCTCAGTAATTTATGATTTGATAAATATTGTTTGAAATAAAAATTCATAAAAATTGATTTATTTTATTCCACAAATTCAATTCAAAAACTTTATAAAGCTAATCTTAATGGTTAAGTAATCAAACTACATGCATTCTCTTCGCTTTGTGATTTAGGCGGCATGTATAGGAAGAATAATTTAACACTCTTTGAAATATCGATTAATCGATATGAAAATTCAAAGAAGAATTATATTCCATACAAAAATTCAAACAATAATTTTATGAAATTTTCATCAATTTCAATTTATTACACACGTAATAATGCTTACTATTAAGAGTGAATTAAGGGGCGTAGAAAAATTGTACAATAATAAAATTATCTTAGTAGTATGCTAAATCAGAGATTTACGTTTTGATAAATATTGTTTGGGACAAAAATCAATTCAACCCATAAAAATTGATTTATTTTATTCCTCAAATCCCAATTATTACTAAGAAAAAATGACTTTTTTTAGAAAAAATTACTACATTTGTGATGCTGAGTATAATTTGAAAAAAATTTATTGCAACCCGGTTAATAATTTAAATTAACATATAACAAATTGTCCCTAACAGCCATGTGTCATTATTCAAATTAGGTAGTCCTTATCCTTTCACAATCGTGCCTTATTGACCAAGAACAGCTGGCGGTTATTCAAAGTCTATATTAAAAGCCGTCCCTTGGCCTTAATTTTTTTTCCGTCGCCAACACGCGACAGGGTAAGCGTGATTGTATATTTGTACATTTCAACATCCCAAAATGCATTTCGTAAAATAAAAAAATATTAAAAAAGTCATCACAAATACTAAATAAAGACATTATACCCAAACAGTCCCTAGCAATTACCACATCCCATGCACGCATATCCTCAATGGCGATAAATATGCGCATTTCTTTCTCTCTTCGAACTTTTCTCGTCATAATATCTTTATAGATTATTCATTTCCGTGGAACGTCTTTCATTAATGGCGACGCGTTTTTTGGCGGGGTTAATTTTTATTTGGCGCAAAACCATTTCCTTTGGCCGATATTAACTCAAGAAGAGATGCGATTTAAAAAAAAAATATCAAGAAAGGATAACACTGAAAACAAACTGTTGCAGAGTAGCCCCCTGTAATTATAGGGGAGGCTAACTTTTTCGGAAAAGGTCGTTATGAAGTAGAATTTTAGTAATTTATTGCTAAAGTTTTCTGCCCATTGAGAAAGGATAAAAAGTGGAGAAAAGCGGTTTTGTTTTAAAGAATTATCAAAGTTCTAAAGTAGTTGAGTTTTCAAAAAGAAACAAGTTAAAAGTGAATGTTAGATTACTCTTACATTCATATTAGAGGAATAGTTTGTGAAACTATTTAAATTTTGATAAATAATAGCTAAGTATGGAAGAGGCACATTTCTTTCATAAAATGTCTTGTGAAAAAAATTCTATATACAGAACACACACACACAAAATAAAAGAAATAAATAAATGAAACACCCTGCACATCTTTTAATTTAAAGATGGGATTTTCTCAAATTGGGGGCTTAAACTTAATGGTTCTTGAAGGTGCCCTAAAATATGTCAATTTTTGCAGACGATATTCAGCAGACGACAAAATTAGACGCAAAAACTTATTTTCTCTGAATAGACTAACTTTTTTGGATTCTTTACCCTCGAAATATAAGGGTTAGCTGCAATCTAAAAGATATAGCCCCATTAGTTTAGTCAGGAAAGCGATCGAAAGTTTGGGCACCTTAAAGTTAAATTTACTCTTGCATTTTGTTTTTAATATTAAAAAAAAAAGTAAAGTATTTAAAATTCGACTTCTTAGGAACTACTCGGCCTGTTTCGTTTAAAATTCCATATTAATTCAATATTCCATTTCCATATTCCAATTACCATATAAAATTACTGCTTTTAAATTGTTGTAAAAAATTGTATACCTTACAATTCAAAATTTTACCGATTGTTATTAAATAAAATATAAAAAATAGTAAATAGTTACCGTAAACCGGGGCGAGTCTACCCATTTTTTCAGTTTGTCAACTTTCAAGTGGTCAAACTTTTGTAAATATTAAGGAAAAAAGGCTTTTAATAGGTGTTTCGGAATCGCTATTTATCCCTCTTTAAAGCTGTGAAATCGATTTTAGAAAATATTAACAGTTACGCTGTTACTGTATATTTTTATAGAACTGCTGACAAATCTCTCGTATGGGGCGAGTCTACCCATTCTACTAAAATGAATGTTAACATCGTAAATAATCAAATTTTACTATTAAATTGTTATTTTAGTTACTATATAGGGTATTTATGAAGTAAAATTCATAACTTTATTATATATTCCATTTTTTTATTCATAAAATAACACAAATTGAGTATTTGATCGATTATCACATTTTGATCACAGTTTTGTTTTTATAATCATTAACATTATAAAATAACATTTTTTTCTGATTATTGTTGATAAAAATAAATTAAAATTAATATAAATTTACAATTAAATAATTAATAAATAATAATAATTAAAGATTATTAACAAAATCATGGCATTTTTTTGTAACATTTAAATCCATTTGTTTTGCGAATATAATTTCGAACTATCTGCAATAATAAATAATAATTTATTTAACTTGCATTAAATAAAAAAAAGTTAATTTTGTAACATAAAAATTAAAAAAAATAGGTAAAATAAGCATATTTTATATTTACATTTATGTTTAACCTATAAATTTTCTTATTAATGATAAATTTATCAATGCAGAATTAAAATAATATACTCAAATTCATTTAAAATGACTTAATTTTAATATAAACAAAGTTCTAAATTATATTATTATGCTTTATTAAAACTAAATACGAATGGGTAGACTCGCCCCGCGAATTCTGGCTTTTTGTTTACAACAGCAAAACTTACATTCTTTCTGGGTTTTTTTTCATATAAAATTAATGTAATCTTAGTCTTAGATAAGTTTATCACTTAACCAAAGTGAAAATAGTAATAATAATAATATACTTACGGAGCACCAACTAAAAGTTTTCTGATTTTCAATACAAATCTCTCAAAAGACGTTTGAACAGGTCGCTTAAAAATACACCAAATAAATAAGAACGGATCAAACTACTACAGCGCCATCTTCCTTAGAGTCTGAACTAAGTCCTCCATCGGTAAAATTTTTTTTATTTGCAATTTAAAATAGTGAAAATTAAATAAAACTAAAATGGGTAGACTCGCCCCTGGATGGGTAGACTCGCCCCGGTTTACGGTATTAAAAATTATTTTTTGCAGAGAATTATCTTGAATAAACGAATTTTATAATTATGTGCGAAAATTTTCAGCTCGCTTAAAAAGTTCTCGAAATATGGCGAAATACGCAAAAAGTAAAAGTAATCAATATTGCTCAATAATGTTCACCTTTGCATTATACTAAGGTTTCAAAAGATTTTCTCGTCATTGTGGTTCAATATTGCTCAACTTGATAACTTATTATGGTTTCAGCAAATGCGCGCGTCATTGTGGTTCAATATTGTTCAACTTGGCAACATACTATAGAGTAAAAAAATAATTCCAGAAACTAATTTTGAATTGGCAAAAATGTTTCCAAAAACTTCAGAGAACTTCATTTAATGGCATGTTTCCGATCAATTGCGAAATATTTCTTTTATTTTCAAAAGTAGGAAATTGAATCGCATTGACACTGATTCAGTTTCAGAGTGTAGTGTAGCTACCACTATAATTATTAAATTCCAATTCACTAGTATATAAAACATGTTAACTTTAGCTATCTTTTGTTAGAAGTCGGATGACATTGTTGGTAGCCTAGCCCCACAAGAAGTTTCCGAAATAATAAAAAACGTTTCAAAATATTAAGAAAAAAAATCCGAAAATGCAAGCAATGAATAAAAATATTTCTGAAATACCACGAAATGTTTCTGAATATTACAGAAAGAGGTTTCCGAAATATTCAGAAACGTTTATGAAAACTATATGCACCGTAGCTGCCCTATATATTCAGAAACATGTCGGGATTTTTTTTTTTTTTTTTTACAGTGCAAGGTTTCAGCTAATTTGCACGTCTTTGTGACTCAATATTATTCAACTTGGCAACATACTAAGATTTCAGAAAATTTGCACTTCTTTGTGGCTCAATATTGTTCAACTTGGCAACATACTAAGATTTCAGAAAATTTGCTCTTCTTTGTGGCTGAATATTGTTCAACTTGGCAACATACTAAGATTTCAGAAAATTTGTTCTTCTTTGTGGCTCAATATTGTTCAACTTGATAACATAGTAAGGTTTCAGAAAATTTGCACTTCTTTGTGGCTCAATATTGTTCAACTTGGCAACATACTAAGATTTCAGAAAATTTGCACTTCTTTGTGGCTCAATATTGTTCAACTTGGCAACATACTAAGATTTCAGAAAATTTGCTCTTCTTTGTGGCTGAATATTGTTCAACTTAACAACATATTAAGGTTTCTGAAAATTTGCACTTCTTTGTGGCTGAATATTGTTCAACTTGGCAACATACTAAGATTTCAGAAAATTTGCTCTTCTTTGTGGCTCAATATTGTTCAACTTGGCAACCTACTAAGGTTTCAAAAAATTTGCACGTCTTTGTGGCTCAATATTGTTCAACTTAGCAACATACTAAGGTTTTAGAAAAGTTGCTCAACTTTGTGGCTCAATATTGCTCAACTTGTCAACATACTAAGGTTACATAATTTTTCATGTAATTGTAATTCGAAATTTTCTAGTGTTCTATAGATGAGAACTTTCATGTTATCTTTAGAAAATACTAAATCGTAATATCGTCATTTTAGAAAAACTACTCGTAGACAATTATAATGTTTTTATTTACTCAAAATTTCATTCCTTCTATTCCATTTTTTCATTCTTATTTAATTCGCAATGATAAATCAGAATTAAACTAATTCAGAAAAGAAAAAGATACTTTTTTGCGCATCTTTTTTTTTTTTATCGAATCGTCTGCAAGAAAATTATCAAAATTAAGATAACTCCATTATTATGTGCAAATTTCTTCTGAATTCTCTTTTTATTATGAATAGAGATCATTCGATTAAAGTGCATGATTTAGTAACCTGGCTTCGATCAAAGTCCATTAATCAAAACAGGTGCACCCCATGAATAAACATGAAAACTTTCCACCGCCATTCCAGGTCGACCCTGGCAGGCCATTTCAATGCCGCTTCTTTCTTTATTTTTCTTAAGCTTTAAAAAGAAAAGAAAAAAAAAGTAGAATTTTCGAATTTTAATAATTATTTTCAAATTAGAAAGGTGGCATTAGGAATACTTAAACGTAAGAAAGTGATGCTGAAAAACAAAATGGATTGTTTCGGAAAATGGTTGAATTATAAAATAATTTGGGAGTTAAACTTGAATGCATTCTGTTCAATTCTTTAATAATAATTTTACCATACGATTGTGTTTCGTTCGTTAAGACATGCTTAGTAGAGTAGAGTCTCAATTATCCAAGCTTCTTTTATCAAAACAATTCTCTTATCCGACATCTTTTTTTTTTCTTTCCTATACGCTTTTATTCTCCCTCAAACTCTATATATTTTTTTATAGTTAAGCTAAAATTTGATTCTCTGAACAAATTCCAGACATCTGGCAAAAATTTAAATCAACACTATGGAATCCAAGCTTTATCATTCTGCTGACTAAGCTATTTTGACCATGTTTCCTATATTGAGGCTACCCTCATATTTTGAGAGTTAAAAATACAAACATGTAGAAAGGAAAGGTGTATTTATTCAGATAAATTACGTTTTGGTGCCTGATTTCGTAACTTAAAACATCGTCTGAACCAAGAAAAATAGCATATTCATGGTTAGCCCTTTAAGCCATCCAAATTATATCTTAGAATGTAAAAAACCGATCAGTGTATTGAAAGTTATTAAGGTTTAGTGTATTTCATTCCTGCGTACTGTACATGAAGATTTTTTAAAAACTGTAATTTGTTTAAACTGTAATGATATTTTGTTTTTGTACCTGGTAATTTGAATAGATTGACTGTGAATAATGGCTAGATTTCTTGACGCATTTTTTTTTTTAAATTTATTTTTATTTTTAAACTATTTAAATACGTCCTCTTCTTTAGCGTACAAATAAAATAATTTAATTTCAATGTATGTTTTAATTATTTAGATCTCAAGGAAAGAACTTAAAAAGGTTCCTGAAGTGTCAACTGCAAATCAAGTAGAATTTTTTCTCTTTATTTTTTTATTTCACTTTATTTTTATTTATTCATATATTTTTTGTATAATTAATAATTTTGAATACGAAATAGAGTATAAATTTTTTCTTATCTACTTTGCTTTGGTTGCGGAAATATGAGCTATCAAAAATAAAATTTAAGCAAAAAATAATTTTTTTAATTTTTTTTTTTTAGAAATTTTTCTAAGTGTGCGGCAACCAATATTGTATGAAGAACAGTTTTTAAGGTCCTAAAAACAATGTATTTTTAAGATTTTTCGTATTAGTTTCAATCTTGAAGATTTAGTTCAAATTAGTAAAAAAAATATTATAATTAAAAAAAATATTTGTTAAATACAGAGTTGCGTACAAACTGAGGAATTATATTTTTACTATTAAAGAATGTACACTGTAAAAAATTTTGGTGTATAGTTGCCACCATTTTTAGTGTTGAGTTAAATTAAATAAAGTTTTAAGAACAGAACTGCAAAAAATATAGAAAATCAACAAAATAACAATTGTTTGAACCATTTAGGGCAAATATATTACTAAAAATGCGCTAGCTTTTTAAACTAAATGCTTCAGAAATGTAACCTCATGCGAATAAAAATATATATTATCAGTAAGCAAACAAAAATAAATAAAGCTATTACAGTCAAAAAGTACATAAAAATGTGATTTCTTGCTCTGTAAAAAATTTTAATTAACCATAATATCAAAAATGGGGGTAACTATACACCGCAAATTTTTACAGTATACAGGGTGTACCAGTATAAGTGTCCCTAAAATGAAATCTAAATAATAAAACAAAAAGATATTCGAAATTTTTTTTTTCTTATATACTATACGACAATCGACTCATTTATTACATGAAATTTCGAATCTTTCCCCATTTTCGCTCATAACTTAACGTAAACGTTTGAAAAATTCCTTACAGCTGGTCCATGCTGCTTTTCCTGGAATCCATGCTGCTTTCCCCAACTCTGTATCAAACGTTCTTTGAATTTTTCGATCGTCAATTCTTTGGCACTCTCAATAAAAAGAACCAGGTTCAAATCCAAGCGATGGCTCGTTGATACAAATATCGCACCCGGCTCGCACTGACCTCAGTTCTGACGTAAAATATCCTCAGTGGTAGACGGATCATGGGTTCTATGCGGGTAAGGATTTTGCAAACCTAGGTAGGTGTCCACGTCTTTAGAAAAAAAAAGTCTCCTTGCCGTCAAGCTAACAGTGAGAGGTTTTCTTGGTTTTTCTCACCGTGTAACGCAAATGCGGGCTAGTTTCATCAAAAAGTTTTCCACGAAGGCAAATTTCTCCCAATACTTGATTCATTAGTTCCCTTGTCGTCTGGATTGGATTCAAAATTGTGAGGCTATGGAGTAGAACATTAGTAGTCATAAACCCAGAAACATTGGGTCGGCTGTTTAACGACTGTTATAAAATATAATAAAATCTTTGACCCGCATATACCCTTACTTAAATAATCTAGAGAACTTAAATCTGGCGAAGAGGCAAGCCACTTTTCTATACTGATGAAATCTTTCAAATTGCTTCTGCAGTATGTCTGGACCTTTTCTGATTTCTGGGCGGACGCCGATCTTTGTTGATAGCTATATGATTGCTCCCTGAATAAATCAGAACCAGAATCAATCAAATGCTTCTTCGAGACTTGTTCCAAATCGTACTCAGCGTTGATTTTAACTGCTGGATCAATGAAAAGAAGTGGAATCTTTCCTTTCTTTAGCAAAATCGCTCCCCATACCATCATTTTCGATGCATTTTGGTATCGTCTTGCTGCCAACTGATCTTTGGGAATATCAGCAAGACTTACATACACGATCGCTTACCTGTTTGTGACTGTCCTGCATGATAATAAGTTTCTCATCTGAAAAGAGTATATTCAAACTCGCTTGCCGACGTAGTAAAATCTTGCTCTTTTTATTTCTAGCTTGCTTTTGTGCATTGGCAAGGCTGCAGATTCGTTGCTTTTTCAATGGTTTCAGCTTCAAATCTTCTTTGGGTTTTCTGTTCACTTTGATGATGATGATATTTACACGTTTTGTTAGGGCTGTTTTTTGGAGGCTCCGTCGTAATATGAAATGATGCTTTTTTGCGAATAATATGCTATTTTTAAAACTTCTGTGAGTTTGTAACTGTTACTCATGACAGTTAGGTCTAGTTTAGCCTATCTAAAACGAGCCCTGTCTAAGCTTATTTTGAAAATGGCGCAAAACGTCAATATGGATTTTAGCCAGTTTGGTAAAAATGTGGTCAGTAATTGTGGTCTAATTTTTAATATTTAAAAACTTATTCCAAAGCAGCAGTACTTAGGCTCATAAAAATTTGATAAATTGAAAATAAGGCAAGGATTTTGATAATTTTCAACTAGGTGAGAAAATGTCACCAAATTAGCAATTTTTTAAAAATTTTAATAACTTTTAAAATATTTAATTTGTTTGTCTGTTCCAAAGTGTAGATAATTCTTCACGGCAAGATTATATATATAATTTAAAATCACCGCATTACTTCAAGTGTAAGGCACTTAAACTATGGCTTTTTTATTTTCCTTGAGCTTCGAAAAACAACGTTTAAATGTCTCGAACTGACTGGCATGAATAATGCCAAATCCGTTTTAATGGTTTGGGATAAGTTCGATGTCCTAACCCTTCTCTTTTAGCTCTATCTTAAGATGGATTGTACCAGTGATTTTGATTCTTCTTACGAAACGAAAAATGAATTTTTTCCACTGTCTCAGTTCTTCAGTATAAAGATTTTAACCAAGTTTTCGAACGGTATCCATTTCGACTGAACAGATTTGGAATGCATAAGGAGTCCCAGGAAAGTTCATTCGGAAAAGTGAACTTCAGAAATTCTGCACGTAAAGAAAACAAAAAAAAATCTGGCAAGTCTAAACTAATGCGAAAATTAGGGGCACTTATTCTAACGCTGCCTGTTATATTCATTCTGTAATATTTTTCTAAATTTTAAATTTAATCTTTTAGTTATAGCCTTTTAGTTCTGAGCCTAACTTTTTCACAGATAACCGTGTTCTTCGTCTACGGGACTAATAGAACTTAACTATATACAGGGTGAAACTTGTATATATTGAGAACACTGGGGAACAATTTTAAATCTAAAAATTAGTTTTGTCCCCGAAGGTATAGATTTTTTAAAAATAACATTTTTAGTCTATTTTTTGTCGAAATGTACAAGTTTAAAAACGTTATATATAACAGGGGTCGCATAAATGCTGGGTAGTTAGGTAATTAAGCTTCTAGGGTAGTTACGATTAAATGGCATAGAAACCCATGCCTGTAATTGCTGTCATAAGCGGCTAGAAGCGTTTCTCTATTATCCATTCAGAAAAAAAAGGGGGGGGGGAAATTTCATAATAGAGAAGCGCTCCTGTCATAAAGAAATATTTTTCCTTGAATTTATTACCAAAGAATTTGAAAAAATAATATTAAACATTGCATTCTATTGTATGATCACTGTATTTCAGATTGCAAATGAATTCAATGCTTGTTTTATTCTTTTATAATACTATATTACACTATGGTTATTATTATCCCTTATAATACTATTGAATATCATGATTAGATTAGATTTTATAATGCCAATGATTATAAAAGATTACAAGATTTCATTTCATAATGACAATACTGTGATTATTATGCCCTTTTAGTGCACAAATGAATACTATATAATTAAATTTATATTTTATGAGGTTAATAAATGCAATTATCATTATCTTTTCTAATACCAATTAGCATTGATTAATAATATCTTTCAAAATATGTACTAATAAATACTATGATAATACTTTATTGTTATCTTTTTTACAACGCCAACGAATTCTGTGATTTTTATTATCTTTTATAATATATAATGAATGCCATGATTATTTTTATCTTTTATAATATTGAAGAGTACTACCATTATTTTGTTTCATAATACTAATGAATAAGTACTATGATTAATGTTATTTTTTGAAATGCTATTGTGTTCTAATATTATTATTATCTTTTATAATTCAATGATTCTAAGATGTATTAATGCTTCATAACTTAAATCAGTAAGGCAAGGAATAGCAAAATGTGTACATTAAGATAATAAAATTTAGTCAATTTTCATATGCTATTTATTTTATTCAAATAAATAAATAAATACATTATCTATTTCAAAATTTTTTCTCTCTAATATGCCATTTGCCATAAACGATCGTCATAAACTGTTATAATTTTTTTTTCTGATCCTGATTGTTGTTTTATCGTAATCTGAGCTTAAAAATAGTCTAAGTTTTAATTTAAAAAAGTAAATAAATAAAAAATTGGTATCTAAATTATTAGTACTAAAATTTAAGCAGAATCCAATTTTATCCCTTTTTAATCATTTTATATCCAATTTTAATCATTTTATATCCAATTTTAATCATTTTATATCCAATTTTAATCATTTGGTATCCAATTTTAGGAGCGTATAAAATGAATTCTTATGATTGTAAATGAAAAGAAGTAAAAAAATCTGGTAGGGAATTAAACATATGTCTGTGAAATAAAAATAGTCAAATACAATTGAATTTTTTTCATTTTCTTTAAGAATGCATTAAGGTAAAACAAATAGGAGCTCGTCCTTTTTTTAAATAAAATTTTTTGGTTAATATAGTTTTTATTTCAATAAAGCAAAGATAACAAATCTTAATTTCACTGTTTTTACTGTTATAAAAAGTTAGAATCTTAATTTAAAATTGTTTCTGTGTGATATAAAGAATATGTGATAAATGCAAATTTGTAAAGTTTTTATAAAAGATGTTTCCATTCGTAACAAAATATATGCTACGGTATATAATTTTCGGTTAAATAAAATTGATTTAAGGAAGATTTTGATTATCACGACCTTTAAATCAAATATATATAAAAGCCTTGATTATAATATACATTTCTATTTACTTTAATGCTGTTTTCTGTTCTTCAAATATTCCTAAAAAAAATCTTCGAATTGTTCTTGAAAATTTTATTTTTAATCTAAAATCTTCAATAAAAGTGAAAAAATTGACAAGTACCTTGCAAATTGCAAAAGAGATTAAAAATTAAATTTTCACAGATTCATTTAACATAAAATTTATAATTAATAATTCGCTATTCAATACATAATTATATTGATTAGCAAAATGTATGAAATAACTTATTTGTATATTATTGAAAATATATTTGTATATTATTGAAAATATATTTGTATACAAATATATTTTCAGTTATAAGTTAGCATTTAATATTCCTCTACATTATTCAGTATCCTGTTGTAGATATTGGTTTTCTTAAAGATCAATATTTGATTTTCATTCAGTAAAAAAAAGTGTTAGCACCTGATTTAATTTGTGGGTAGATAAAAAAAACTCTTTAAGACTTAATTGATATAAAAATTGTTTTTTTAGCCAATTAAGAAAAAAATTTGATAATATTATTTATCATTTACATTTTACTTTGAAAAAATTAGTAAACAATATTTTGAAAAAAGTATTTAGTTAAAAAGAGCAAAGAAGCTGTGTTTTTTTTTTCTTGTTAAAAGTATTGAGATGGTTAATGTCTTTATTTATCGTGAAAAATCAATATATTTTAAACGTTGCTACAATAATATTTAAAACATATTTTCATTGTATATCGTTACTTTCTGTTTATGACATACACCAAATATGCATAGTTAACAATATCGATAATATCGCAATCATTACCAGTAACATTAAAAACCAGAAACGATAATGTTTCGAGAATCATCGATAACTTCAATTATTAAATACGAATACCACCATCACAATTGACAAAGGTAAATAACGAATACTGTTATGTTATCCTTAACAATTACTATTAAATACAATAGTATGAAAATCCTATAATTGATACATAATACAATAATGCCATGAATATTATCAATAACGATAATTATTGAATAGGATAACATTACGATCATTATAGACAATATACATACAAAAAACAATGTCTTGAGTATTTTGAGTTGAATGATAATATCATTTTCCCTATCAACAGTGATAAATAACAAATATCAAAATATCGTTATTATTATCGATACCGATAATTATAGAATGTGATATTATCGTCAGTATTGATAAATTTCATTTGAATAATGAAAATAGTGATTAGCGCTTGCAAATAACTCGGGGGGGGGATATTGTGATGTGCCGTAAAATAACTATATGTCTAGACGATATATCGCGATATTTAATTCTGCTATTGTCTAACACATTATAATTGAAGAATGATCTTAGTCTCTACTGGAAATTAATTATTCTTAATAAAATATGAGCTGATGATGAAATCAAATATTTTAACTAGTGTTATCATAACATTAAGAGTGAATGCAAACATTTTTAAAAAAATAATAAATCTATACATACCTAAAAGTATTTAAATTAGAAAATTTGACATATCCTTCCCTAGATATCCTATACTTCATTGTGCATTCAACTCACACACACTATTGCACATTCCCTTATTTCATATCCCAGATATTATATCCCCCCCTCAAATTCATCCCCCACGCAATTCCATAACCTAATTCTTCATCTTGGACAAAGATATAAAAAAAGAATTAAAACCAAAACAAAACCCAACATTCCACTCTTAACTCTCACGTGATCTCCGTTTAGTAGCGCCCTCTGTTGTGAATAAAAAAGTAAAGTTTAACATCATTTTCCTTGTTAACCACTAGAGGGCAATACCATCGTCCATCAATCATGACTACCCAGGCGGTCCGCCATTGGCTGATGGTACCGCCTCTTTCTTCTGCAGGGAAGCACCTGCAATTAGCGGCGACTCAGTAGGCGGCACCCAGCGGGTGACGCCCCCTTCTACCACTTATTGGCCTGCCGTTCTGGGCTGGCCAGATCTCTAACCACAGCTATTGAATCCAGATTGTGTGTGTCTGGTCGCTTCACAGTTCCTTCATTGAAACTGTGTCGGATTGCTGTGTGGATCGTTTGCACGAATAATTTGGAGCGAGTGTTTCAACCTTTTTCGTTCATCCTTTTTACAATTCCGTGACTTTCTCTAACAAAAGGCGCCTTACTTCCTTTTATTTATTTATTTTTTTTCCATAGTGTGTGCTCTGCTGTTAAAGAGGAGTGGTAATATCCACCCAAGTTGTCAAATACTTCGTATCATAAATATTTAGGTGTTATTTTTCTCTTTTTGTTAAGGATTTTTTTTTACTTTTGAGTTTTGAATTTTAAAAAGAAAATAAGATATTTTCAAAACTTTTGATGGCTGATACTGCTGGAAAGGTGAGTTCTTTTTTCCCTCCTTGAAATTTTTTTTTTCAATTTTAGGCTTTTCACTTATAATTACTAACAGATTCGGCCACTTATCTCAAAAAGATACATGCTAATTATTTTTCTGAATCAGTTTTTATTTAGAGCTGTTTCTGTGAATTTAATATAATCATCCAGGTATTAGAACTTCATAAAATAAATTTTTATATTTTGAACAATTCGATTATAGTTTTCATTTCTTTTAGGCTACTATTTTTAAAAACAGTATTTACAAAAATATTTAAAAACTATCAAAAATAAGAATTATAGAAATTCGTTCATTGAAATTTAAAATTAGGATGCTATTATTTCTATAATTATTCTCCAATTATAAAGAATTTCATTCGTTTAAGTCACTATAACATTTATGAAAACATATTACTTTGGAAAATATTTTATAAATAAAAATTATTTAAGAAATAGTAATATTGTTATGGGTTTTATTTTGCTGGGCAGAATTATTTCTCGATAATTGTAAGCTGAATTGTATGCTTTAATTTGTTGAATCTTACAGTGATTCGTTAAAATAATATTTTGTTCAAATATTTAAAATTACTTTATAAAGTACTTAAAACTTATTCTACAAGTGATGTTGGTTCTTATATATCAAAAGTATTATTTATACTACCAATTTTCATACGGAAAAGAGATAGAATAATATTATATTAAATAGAATAATAATTATCTAAAAATATGTATTCTTATAGCGTTTTAAAAGCATTTAAATTTTTCATTATTAAAAATTTTATTCTTGATGGTTATTTTTGCGAAGTTAGTTTTTTAAACTAAATATTTTTTAGCAGCTTCCTGCAGTTTCTGATCTAAGTTTAATTTTTATAAAATTTGCATGATGAAAAAATTCTGTTAAAATACCCGTACCGTAAAGACATTTATGGTAGAGAAAAAGCAACATAATTTTGGTATTAAAACCAAAATATGCGGTGTTTAAGCCATTCATGAGGAAATTATTGTTTTAAAGTTAATTACTGTAATCAGATTAATTACTTATTAATAATCAAGTTCAAACTATGGAAAAATCTGATAACTTACTGGGAATTCTGGTTTTCGAAATTATACCTCTTATTACCTTACATTTAGTAAAAAATCTAAATTAAAATGTAAATTTTACCGAATATATGGTTTTATGCCATGCTTTAAAGTAACATAATAAAATTCCAAGTTTTAACTCAATTACTAAATTTTACCATACATTGTTAAGTTTACCAAAATCGTTATCAAATAGCTTCGACAAAAGTTACAGAGTTTGTTGGTGTTCCTATAGGGCCAGAAACACGATACATCCTACCATATCCTTGTAGTTTTGACCATATACTTTCACTTTTAAAGAATAATAGATAGTTACTGGTAATAGACCAAATATTGCAGATTATAAATCCTGTTATTAATCGATAGCAAAATATTCTATGATGTTTATTAGAAATATCGCACAATATTTTTAGTTTAATTTGTACAATGTGAATTATACTGTGCATTGTCAAGGAATAGTTTAGTAGTTTCATGTCCTTTCATATGGTTTAAAATTAATACTGATAATATATAATTTATGATATAAAATGGAGACAAGGTTTAATTTATTATTTTTTTTGTGTGTATGTAGTTTTGTTTAACCTGTGCGAAATATAATTATTATGTATTAATATGAATTTTAAAAAAAAGTCATTTTGTTGACATTTATCATTCTGATTATTACCTTATTTATAACATCATTTTTGGTCACTTAAAGCTATTTTCTTTATATACGTGAAATTTAATCTGTAGCATGATATGGATAAAATGTTTTACTTTTATTTCAAAATTTTCGACTTTTATATCGAAATTTTGAGGATAATTAAGAATATGTTAATAGTTTTGGTATTAAAGTACGCATACTTTTTTCAGCTTGTTACATATGTAAACTCATTCATCACTAAATCTTGAAGTGAAAGCTTTTATTTTGTTTATATGTTGCATTTTGAGCTCTTAGCACAGATACTAGAAGATCTGTGCTTATGTTTCGGTACATTTTCTTTGCGAGCTTATTTTAAAAAATACAAACAGTAACTGCTGAATTACAATAAGGAATGCTGCTGAATAATAGAATAATTCACTTATTATTATAGTTCAATAAATTACATATTCTATTAAAAATATTAATTTTCGTTACTAATTTATCATGGTATATATTTCCAGAGATAAATTACATGACTTATTAGCTTTAAGTTATAACAAGAATACGAAGCTTATTTGACGGTATTTTTTATAAGATATTAATTAACCTTGTAGTTTCGTTAAGTACTATATAGCAGCATAGATGGTTTATGCGCAACGAGGAGTAATAGGTTAATTCCTAAATGAAGATTTGATTATGTGAATGTTCTATTAAAAAAGTTTGATTATATTGTAAGACAGTAACCTGAACTTGTTTTGCAGAGTTAAAAAGTAAAAATGCTGATATATCATTTTAAATAGCTAATAATGTTTTGCTTATTGCTTAGTAAAACAAAGTTGATAAAACGTGGCTGAGAGATCACAGGATTAGATCGTTTCTCAGTACTCACGCACGAGGTGTCAAATTTTTAAATTTGTGTAAATTAAATTTTATCTTTAACTAATATGTAACTATAGATATGTTTATGATAACTATTGTTTCTTAATTTGATATTATCTGTTATGTCTTTTATTGTTAAAAAAAACTTAACAGAAGAAAAATTCTTTTTTAATATGTTGTTTATAAAAATATTTTTTATAACAAGCTGTTTTCTTTATGCTTTATGAAATGATGTTTTCATTGTTGTGATTAAATATAGATATTATCAAAGGAGCAAAATGCTTTTATCTTTAAATTTAGGAACGAAAGGTATTTATGAGACATCAAAAGTATTCAGAAATAATGTTAGTTTTTAAAAGGAAATTTCTAGTTAGTTCATTAATAATTATTTTATAATTATTCTTCATTTATTATAATTATTATATATATAAATTTATAATAATAATTTTTTTTGTTATGGCTTTAAATCATTTATGCATGGAATAAGGGTATGCACGAAAATTTACAGATGTTTACTTTGAACTTTTATTATTTTATTATTGAGGCTTTTTATGTACTTATATTTTTGCGGTATTCTATATTGTTCTGTGAGGGCTTGAGAGATATTGAGTTAATCTTTAGTATTACTACTGATTATAAAACCATGGTATATATGGCCATGGTATTGTTGGCAAATAATGGTGTTATATTTTCATTTTGAAATTCTTCATTTGTTTTGCAATTATTAAAATTATTTCATTTATTAATATGATTTTATTATAAGTAACTTTCAATGCAGATTAGCACACTGAGAAAAGAAGTATTATGATGAAAACTACCAGAACATGGTAAAACTTATCGCGTTTCTGGCTCTATTGGGAAGTTCGGTAGTTTTCACCGTAAAGATTCGTTAATGATTTTGCTAAAATTGACAAGAAAATATAATTACATGATATGTGATAAAAAATGCAAAACTTAATAATTTTATCATAATACCTTAGGAATGAAAACCATTTATTCAGTAAAATTTACTGTTCAGTTTTGTATTTTTTACTATAATAATAATCTATAATTTTGAAAACCAGTATTTCTGGTAAGCCGTTACCATGTGAACCATAAAATTATTAAATGAAAGGTTTAAGTACAGTATATTTTGGTTACATTAAACAGAATTATGGTTTTTGCCAGAAATATCATTACCATACAGAACAGCTATTTCGTCAGATTTTTTTTTCTCCCTGTAGATGCTTAGTTATAAAATTTTTATTAAATATTTTTAGGACTTGAGCTTATATTTTCAACAAGGAAATATGGAACTCAGCCTTAAAAAAATTAATCACTGTTATGAGTTTAGAGTTTGGCACGTACAGTCACAGAACCAATCCAATCTATTGTAAGGTTTTCATGTTAATGCTGACTAACCATTTCAAAATAGTCAAATTCAACAGATAATTTAACTGAGGTTGATCAGTATAATGTTTTGAAAAATTTATTTTTAAGAGATTACACATTTTTTGCTCGATTTTTTTCAATGAATTTTTAGTTTTCCCTTTCCCTACTTAGCGAAAGACATAACGCTTCTCACAACTTTCAACCCAATCTGTAAAAATCTGCCAGTTTGTTGCCATCGTTAGGATGCACGGAAGCTTACAAAACCCAACACCCACCCATGAGCGTCCATCCGCATGAGGCGGTTGGTTAGACAGGCACAGTTTTATTCATATTGCGTGAAACTGAAACGGTATAAGGCTTTAGCCCACTTGTCAACTACAGCGGTGCAGGCGGGCGTTTTACAAATTAACTGTCTCTTTGAGCTGGACAACCATGCCTCAACATTTAAGACTACCGAAGATTAATGATGCAAAAGTTTCTTTATTTGGTATTATGCTGACTATGGATTATCTTGATAAAGATAACACCTAATCTTTGTTTTTGGGAGAGGGGTAGAAAGATGATAACAATAATACAAATGGTAATGATCAGTTGGTGTGGTCATTATATGATTGATTAAAACAAAACTCGAATGACAATGATGAATTGTTTTTGCCATGCAATTGTGAAGTGCTAAGGGTTATGTTGTTATTGATGGATTTAATGTTCTTTATTTTTCCTGAGTAGAATATATACATATTTTTATTGAGATTTAAATAGTTATTATATAGCCTATAAAATTTTTTTTAATGTATTTATTTAAATTTCTTGTTGGCGTTTTACAATTCTGTATTAAATGGCTGTTTGCATGAAAGATTTTTAGAATAGATAAGTATACTATATGCATTTTAGTGGGGAGTTTGATGATGATTTAGAAAAGCGAGTGTTTTTATAGCATTTCGGTGGTAAATAATTTGTCAAATAAACGTAATTGTGTTATTGGGGTATCATTATTAGTTTTTTAGATTTGCATCTTTGCATTAAAGTGTGTGTTAATATTTTAAAAGAAGTAAACTTGAAAATATAAGTAAAAATGAAGGAAAAAAACAAACATGTTTTGTGCTTAATTATGTAGCGACGATAAAAATCGCTTTAAACGAGTGGTAAGTTTAATTATAATTGAGATTTTCAAAAATGATAATAATAATAATAAAAGCTTCTATTGAAATTTTTAAATTAAGTGAATAGCAGCATTTTATTACTTTTTTTACTTATATACATTTTTATTTTTTTTTTTTATTTGTTAAGTAATGAGACAGACTTTTTATACGAAATGAAATGTAATTTTAAAAAAATATATTGACAGTATAACAACATCTCTATATTCAATCAGTTTAATTTTCATGAGAAACCTTGTTGGTATATAAACAATAAATAGTTGCACTTTTATTAGCACTGAAATATAGGAGTTGGGGCCCCTCAAATAATCTTCACCCTGGGCCCTTGTAAGCATCGTTTTTTTTTTAAAATTATTATTATTATTTCAGGCCCTAATTGATCATTAAATATGATTGTATTATCCTAAATATTTCGTATTTCGACATAATTATTCTATTTGTTATATCACTAAAATGTGATTATGATATTACAATTTAGCAAATATAGTTAAATTAAGCATATTGATATTAAATACAAGATATAATTGCAAAAGGATGTATTTATTAGCGTTTAGTTGGACAAGTGTAAATTGCATCTCACAATCTTGGTAAACTGATTCATTCACAAACTGAAGTGACTTATTAAACTGAACAAACTATTCCTGTTACAACTAAACTAAAATAAATCGGGGACCCGTACTGAGATACTTCGGGGACCTGTCAAATAACGAGGATCTAAGTCAGTACTGTCCCACATGTGTTCTATGTTTCTGCTAGTCTACCAAAATCAGTTGCCACTAACAGAGCAGATGATAGATTTATCGCTAAACTCATATTGAAAGAATCACTTGATAACTTACATAAATACAGATAACTAATATCCCAACAAAATTTGTTTTGAAATGGAACCTTTTCAGCGTTCGATTTATCTGGAGGGCAGATCTGAGTGAATTGCCCGCCGCACAGTTCCGCCCCAGCACCATCCCATTTCTCAGCGGTCTTCATTGAATTCGGGGAAAATTTACGACGTGCGAGATGTTCGCCTGGGGTGCAGGGTCGGCTACATCGCCACGGGGGTCCCCGATCAAAGAATGAATAACTGAGGTAGTTTTTCTCAGGTAGAAGCGTCGAAGAAAAGGAATATGCTAATGGGGATTCGAACTTTTATGTACACATTTTTTTGTACTTCTTTTTACACCTTAACAACTAGGAATGAAATATGGAAAAAAGTTTTTATGGTTTTTTTTTAGTATTGCCTTGAATTAATTAAGGACACTAAAAATATTACATTGGCTTTTATAATTGCGCATTTTAATTACATTACTTAAGTTATTACATAGTTTAAGTTATTATAATATCTCATAAGCATTTTAGGTTAATTACAACTTACTATGTATGTAATTTAAATTTAATGATAAATTTTGAATTTACTGATCAAACTTTTTATTATTTTTGCGTTTATTTTTATAATATCGGAATTATTGATTGAATTACTTTTATGTGAATAACTTTTATTTAACACTCTGTATTACTGTATAGTGAAAAATTTTAGAATAAAAAAATAATAATGAAAAAGAACAGGTCTATGAAGTGAAATATCACTGCGTAAAATTGCTAAATACTAGTTTATAAGCAATTTGAAAACTTGTGAAATTTTGGACAAATGACCTTTTTTTTTTGTTTATCAGAATGTACTTTTGATCGAAATTGAGATTTTATATGTTTGTTATACGTATTACTAATTGGTTATATAATTATGTTTGAAATTTCGCTCATTTATATGAAATAACAACTCCAAGTAATAGAATTGAGATAAAACAAACAATAAAGATGGTTGTTTCGTTAAAATAAAATCATTTTAATTGAGTGGTTAGATTTTTGAAAAAATGTAACTCAAAATTGAACCTAATTATAATTTTTGAATTTTTCTTTATTTATTCTTCAGAAAAAAGTTTATTTAACTTTAGATGGAGAATGGAAATAAGCAAACTTTAACTAATAAAATTTTGAATAAAATACATTAATTTATTGATATATTGTATCTGTTTCATCACCCAAAAGTTTTACTAGAAAAAAAAAGAGAATATTTAGTTATAAAAAGGAGACTTTATGAACTTATTCTTGTGCAACTGAGATTACAGTAACCTTCCGAGGTGGTTGTTTGAATTTACGTTTTACGATCCAGAAAAGTGAAACCTGTTTCAAAATAAAGCTCTCCAGCAAAGCTCAAAAACCAACAAGATCAGATTCCTTTGTTGATTTTAAGGCTTATTGAGAAGGGAAGTTAGGCAAACAGATCCGCCGTGAGCCACATTTTCTATTATAATAGCTTATTTTAAAATGAGAGTATATTAAAAATACATGTGTGTAGTCTTCTTTATAAGTTAGCTGCTAAGATATATACGTTCTAGTTTTCCCCTACTTAATTCAACGTTATATGTGTTAAATAAATGTTTGCAGTAGGTAAAATTGCCCCTAGTGTAATTCATGGGTAATTATAGGGTGACTTTTTAAAATAAATATACTCTAGGTTAAGACTTTAATTGTCAAAAATGAATGTGTACTATGGCTGCTAATTTGATATTTTTATGATTGTTGTGTATTAAACAAGCGGAAGACTGATAAAATTAATAACAAAACTTATTAATAAGGATCCATTTTTAACTCTGAAAAGTAGTTTATAGATTTGTTATTTATCTATTACAGTTTTTAACTGTGGCTATTTCTTTGCTCCTTTTCAAGCTATTTTTTATTTAATTGAATCAGGAGATTTAATGACAATTAAAAAAATTTCTTTTGTCTTTTTGTTGGTAGGTTTTATTAACTATTTTGCTTTATCTCTAATATATAAATTATTTCCATTTTGTTTTAATTAAATATTCGATTATCTGTTTTTCAAATTTTTAGCACAGTTGAGTTTTAAATTGAGTATTTTTGATTATTTAAGCTAAGCACTTACTGATTTGTAGTTATTATTTTCCGAAGTCGTGATTTTCTACTTATTTCATGTAAATGTCTTTTAAAAAATGTGAATAATTTTGGTAGATTCGTTTCATTTATTTATTTGGCTACAAATCAGTTCAATTACGAATATAAAACGAAGATTTTTAAAAATGTATATTGCACTCTTTTGTTTACACCTGAAAATGCATTTCAAAATTCATTCATCTGTCTTCAATATTTTTAATGCAGTTTCTTTTTAGGCTTAATTTTAAATGTTTTCTTTTTCAAAATATTTTAAGTGCACAACGTTCGCTCCCCATCTTGTAGCAGATATGCAAATAAGATATTCAACTGAAAAGTCTCATAAAAATGAAAGTCTATATAGAGATAATAATTAGAAAGCTTGTTTAATTGTACAAACCTAAAACTATCGGTTTCTTTAAAAAATTTCTAAAACAATCTTTTTAAAAATTTATTAAGTTTAAGTCAACTAATTAAGATCTGGGTTAAACATTGCTTGAAATATTTTCATAATTTATTGTTTGAATTGAAAATTTCCTTTTAAAATTTTTATTCGTACATTGATTTAAGCCGTATTGTAAACATGCATTTTTGAAAGCCTTTTCATCAGGTTATATTTTTAGACTTAATTAAAATAATAATAATTTAAAGAGTTTGTAGGATTTGTGCAATCAAGAAATCCGCGAATAAATTAATATCTCCATAATATTAACAAAGTGCGTCCAGTGTACATATGTACATACAACTGCCTCACACACACACACACAAAAATTTTTGGCGTTAATTAAGATATTTTTTTAATAGCCCACTGTCATCTTAAGTAATAATTAATTTTTAAAGTCCAACATCTAGATGTTAAACTCATGTTGAAATGATTAAAAAAAATTTTTCAATTTATTCAAGATATTTGTCATCATAGCGTCTTATGATATAATGCATATAGCACAAAATTATTTATGGCATTATAATTTGTCGTTATTGACTTAATTCATTAATCACTTAGATTTCAAGTAATGTTCTCTAAACAGATAAAACCTTAAGCATAAATTCAAGTTTAATTAGAATTGCGTGTTTATTTTCTGTCAATAGTTTATTGTTATTATTATTATTTTAGATGAAATCGTTATTTTCATCATTAGTACATTTAGCCGAGACAATGGTTTTTGCGAACGAAAACTTATGGACGCTTTTAATCGCTAACATTTATGCGTGACGACTGAATAAATCGCTTGTTTGTTTTCTTTTTCACCTTGCTTTCGATTGGTGTGAGCTCAAGTCAGTTAAGATTTATAAATAGTGAAGTCTTAAAGGAAATTGGTTTTTTGTTTATGAATATAAAAGTGTTTAGGTATTTGGGAATTTAAATGATAAGACCTTGAATTTATTATTTTTTTTTTTTATCGGTTTTGTGTTATTGTAGAAATTTATATTTGAATAGGTAAATGATATAGCTCATTAGTTGAAAGTGTAACAATGGTAAATAATGTCATATGAGGTAATATTTCAACTTGATTGTATCGCGTATTTTAAACTCGTTGCATAATACAAAGCTGACAGGGTGTGCTTTTTCATGCATTGAACTTCTTTGTTGGTAAATCTGATTTCCTATTTTTTTTTTTTTTTTGAACTGAAAATTATAAACTGAAAATGTTCAGATTGGACCATTTTGTTTAGATTCCATCCCATAAACAAAGATTGTTCTTCGGCAAATTGTTAATTTAAAATAACGTTTATTCATTTATTTATTATTATTATTATTTTGAGAAAAATATATTTATTTCATAACTGATATTACCTTATAACGGTAATTAATGAGTGTTAGGTTAAGATTTGTTCTGCTGCAGCTAGAGCCTTTCATACTGATTTTAGAAACGGTGTAGATTTTATTTTATTTTATAACCGGCGTTGAGCAGTCAACCCTATTCTGAGTTTACGACTATCACTGTTCAACTCTCTAGCCTTGTAACTTTAAATCCTACCCAGATGACAAGGAAACTTCTGGAACAAGCATTGTGACAAATTAGCTTTCATGGAGAACTTTTTGAGGGAACTAAACCGTATTTGCGTCACATAGAGAGGAAAACCACGAAAATCTCCCTTGGTTAGCCCAACGGTAAAGGAAACCCCATAATCCGTCTACCACTAAGGATATTTAACGTCAGCCCTGTGGCCGCACTTATAAGCCCTGAGCGGAATTCATACCGACCTGACACCGCTGGGCTTCGAACCTTGGTCGCCTTTGTGCGCTGTCCACTGAGTCACAGCTGCTCAAACTGTGCATATTGTTAATGTGAAGAAAAACCACAAGTTTCAAAATCGAAAAAGAGTTCGTAATCTAGTTTTTTTTTAATATTTGAAAAGTTAACGCTACATTGTTTAGGTTAATAACAGCATGCGAATTGAACGTTATTTTTTGAAGAACGAAAAGAGATTTTTTTTTTTTTTTTACCAGATTAGATATTTTTTTAAACAGTAAAGATAATTTTTCTTAGGCAAAATAGCCACATATGTATTTTTAAAGTTTAAAAAAAAGTACTCAAACTTTTACCTCTTTTCACATTTAGGCAAAATAGCCACATATGTATTTTTAAAGTTTAAAAAAAAGTTCTCAAACTTTTACCTCTTTCCACATAAAAGAAAAAAATTTTCTTTAAAAAAAAACTGACAGAACGAAATTGAAAGAAAACAGTTCGTTAATAATCGTATTATGTAGAAAGTTTCATGATTATTTATACGTATCATTGTTTGATAAAATTAAAACGCTCAACAGAAGATTATCTTAACATGGTCTTTAATTTCTTGGTGCTTGGGTAAATTCAATACGCTTCTCTACGCTTATGTTAAATCATTCTTTAATATTTTAGGTATGTATTCCTTTACGATGTTTACGTATAAATCTCATGGACTTTCTCTATTTTGTGAGAATGTAATTACGCATTTGCATAACGTTGGCAAATACATAGTTACTTTCATATTTCTCGAGCAATCATCTTCTATGGCTATTTAAATCAACTCGTTCCGACTGGCCGAGGCGAAATTAAATAAAATTAATATCCAAGCACCGAGAAAGCAGCGAGAAATATATGCCTCTAATCCGGTATGTCAACAGAGTCACACCACCACTAGAATTTTATGCAAATCATTTCTCGCTTTCCTCCACAGAGCAGGGACAAAAAAATCCGAGACTCCTGTTCACGTATTCAGCAAACGTCACCACAACTGCAATGACACAGGGCTGAGCCACACCCTGTTTTTTTTCTTAATGCCAGGTAGAATTCAGAAGAGCTACCTTTTGATATGCCATGTGGAAGTGATGTCAGAGTCGTGATTAAGACTCAAATTACGCCAATCGGCACTTTATGACCCCCCTTGCCCCTCATGGCATTGGCGTGGATATGAGAGAGAAATTGGCTAGATTTGTATGTCCTCCGGGTTTCAGATCATTCAGATGGAGACTTATTTCACAACTGGCATATTTACACGGAAACGTGTTCCTTTCCTACGGATGTGCTGTATTTGGATGACTTGAGAAGATGTTTTTTGGCGAGGTGAATGACAACGTTTGATTGGGAGATACTAATGCTCTGGGCTGGGCTCTTTTTTTTATTGCGTATTTAATATATTTGACTGCTCAAAATATTAGTACATACTGAAATATAGCCAGTAACCAGAATAAAATATCAAGTTGAGCTATAATATCATGAAAAGTTACTGCAGGTCAGATTAGATTATAAAATGAACCGTAATATTGTGCTGCATCTTTTGTTGGGAGCATGATTTCATCTGGACTTTGAGATGCTATTGCGTAGTGATTTTCTAGGCCTGATGAGGTGACACTAATTCTTTTGGTCAGACTTTTTTTTTTTTTTTAACTGAGTATTACCTGATAAAAGTTTTTTTTTTGTTGTAGGAGTATTTTTACTGCTAAAAATAATGGTATTTACTTAGCCATAACCAGAAACCAGAATAAGATGTCGAGTTGGACCACATTGTATCATGCAAGTTGGTTCTTTTTATTCTTTATAATTTAAAATTGGAAGGAGGCATTGTTCTAGTGAAGAGGACGCTATACCACGGGATAAAGTTCTCGTTGCGAATTCTCTGTTTACCTCCATTACTAATTAAAAAGAAAGAAAAAGGGAGTTCTGGTAAAACTAGAGTGAGCCACGAAGCTTCAATTGCTGGAAAAAAAATTTCAAAACATCAAAATGCAAACAAATTACTCCATTGCGTGATCCTAAGTTATCTTCTCATAATTAATTTTCATTTTGACATTTTATAAATTTCTTTCCAGTTTTTGAAACTTTAGGGCTTACTCTAGCTTTGTCTGAACTCAATTTTTCTGTACTTTAAATTTCAAATTAGTTACGGAAGTGAATGAGAATTTGTAACGAACAACTTCTCCCATTTTATAGCGTCCTCTTAAGTAGAACAATGCCTCCTTCCAATTTCAAAATATCAAGACTAAAAAGAAGCAACTTGCATGATACAACGTGGTCCAACTTGATATCTTATTCTGGTTTTTGGTTATGACTAAGTGAATACCATTATTTTTAAGAGTAAAACTATTCCTACAACAGAAAAACTTTTTATCAAGTAATACTCAGTAAAAGAAAATTTCCGGCCCAAAGAATTAGTTTAGCCTCATAAGTAGCAAAAGTCAGCATGGTATTGAAGTTCTAAAATTCTAGCTAGTTTTAGGTCCTTGTATTGTTGGCTTAGTATTGTAGTATTGTTGGCTTAGAATCATTGCACTCTCGCCTTGAATGATGCCATGGCAAACCCAGGTACCTTTGCAAAAGGTGTATGAAATTTGCATGATAAATGGTACGCGTCTCAAATTGTGTTGAATTTCTCATAAGTAAATCAGAATGATTAAGTTTTAAAAGTAAGCATTTAATAGACAAAGTCTGTTACAATATCTATCCCTTGTAGATGTTTACTCTTTCAACTGTTTTATTGTTAGTCTGGATAGACATAGATTTACATTAGCTCGTCTAATATTAAAAATTTTGTTATCAGCAGTATTAATTTCATTTGATTTAAAATTATACCGGGAGCATTTTGGGGTATAATAATATCGCTACCAAAACACTCTTCAATTTTTTTCCCCTCCCGAATCTATTGTATTTTTTGGTTGCTTTCACAGTCTAACACGTTTTGTTCAACCAACCGAGCAACTATTCTGAACAACCCTCCCTGCCGAATGAGAGGCATGGTCGGCAACCACTTATCGTAATTTGCTCAACCTCCGCATAACGTATTTCAGCATTTCGATCTGGTTTTGATGCGCTCAAAATTGCCCTCCCCTCCCTGTGTATTATTAAAAAAAAAAAAAAAATAGAAATATGAATTGGTATAGTAGGTAACACTGCGGAGGCAGAGGAATTGGCGCAGCTCCTTATTTTGCTTTCGTCTTTGGATTTGTGAGTTGATGATTTATTGAATATCTGCTATATATTTTAAATTTTCTTAAATCGAGAAGTGTTCTGAGGTGTGTTGATTGAAGATATATATAAAAGAACATATTAAACTTTGAAGTGTGTGCAGACGGGTGTCGTTGTGTTGCGCTGTAAAGTGTCATGTTCACGGTTAATTGTGTCTCCTACCGCTTCCGGCAATGAATGCAGCCCATCGAATCCAATTGCAGATGGGAAGTTTCATAAAAAGCTTTTTCTACTCAAAACCACTTTAATTTAAGATTTTATAAACATGATTAGCTCAGAAATATTGAAGCGTATTGAACCATAGTTTAGTTCAACAACTCCTAAAACCTTAAGATATTGCGATGTTGAACCATATAGCATTCTTGAAATTTGATTACACGGTACCATGGTTACGTTTTGACGGGAAAAAAGTTTTATTTAACACCTTTTTAAGTAGACTTCATACCACGAGAGAAATTTTCCGTTTAAAATTATCTTTCACCAAAATTTAAAAGAAAGAAAGAAAAAATAAGCTCCGGCTAACCTAGAGTAAGCCATGAAATTTCAATTGCTGAAGAAAAAAAATTTCAAAATATCAGAATACAAACAAATTGTTAGAAGAGAACTTCTGCAATGCATAATCCTGAGTAATCTTCTCATAATTTATTTTCAACTTTGATAATTTAAAAATTTCTTTTTGGAAAGTTCAATGCAACTGAAACCGGAATTGGTTACACTGTGCCAATCTTGAAGGATATTATTCACTCTATATAACTGTATACAAAGAGGAAGAACCATTCGGGAGCCTCAGGCTTTAAGACCCACGTTTATTGTAAAAAATGAAAACAAAGTTTTCATACAATGATATACTGTTTTTTTTTAATTCAATTATGATTCAATCAAGGTTAATAGAATTTATTCAGAGTAAACCCTTAAACAAACTACACATCGGTTATCAAAATCTCTCAAACTCCTCCGAGCTATAAAGATCGCTCCTTTCATGTTTGGCGACAATTGAGACATCTTTAATGCATGACAACATCCCTATCAGCTTTTTTTTTATAAATACACGATGCGCAGATCATCCATGACAAATCTTTCGAATATCATCGCTATTTGACAAAGTGTAAAACAAAATTTGTTCAAACTTCAGGCAAATAGTTCTTAAATCCTATTACAAAATGTTTTAAATTAACAAATTTATCTCGAAAAATCCTATAGGTACGTGCGCGAGTGAACTTGATACCATCCCTAACGGCGCTTTTGTCGAATTGGGGATATTCGCCAGTGCTGAAGCGCTCAGGTATAATAATTGCTGCCAGAGTGGGTGGCTGGATTTTGAGAAACTACGCCAAGCATGAAGTCTGTGGTTCATGATCCGAAATGGATCTGTTAGTTCTGTATATTTTTGGCGCATTTGAATTATTATCTTCCTGCCAAGAGGAGGGGATTTTTTCTACCGTAACAGAGCGAGAGTTTGATTTGTTTGTAAAAGAAATTCCTATGATTTTAGGTAATGAATTTTATATTTGCTGGATGAGGGAAATGAAATAAGAGATTGTGCTAGATATAGATGTTAGCGGGCAAGGATTTATGCCATTTTGAGATGAGGACGGCATATTGATTGTACTCTGTCATATTGATGATAATATATGTCATAATTGTTGCATTAATTATATTAAGAGTTGACACAGTACATTCCTGTCCTTTTTGACATCTTGCAACTGAAAAATTTATTATTATTGAGTTTATTGATAATTAGCAATTTATTTTTACATTGTTAGAAATCCGGAGTGTTAAACCAATAAAACGAACTTGGTGCAACCTAAATAAGGTACAAACCACAACAATGGTGAAACAATTTAAAATTGATTGCGCATTACTTTAGTTAAATTTCAACAGAAACAGGGTTACATATGTTTAAGGATGCAGCACGTTTCCACAGACTGTTCAACGCATCGATATTATGGTTCAGAAATAAACTTGATCTTTCTACGAATGTTCCTGCACTCGCGGCTATACAACAAAAACTTTTTATACAAAATGCTTTTCTTTTTCCTTTTAAATTTAATAACTAATAAGCTTTTAGATTTCGAATTTTATCATCAGAATAGGGGATAAGTAGTTTTCCGTTTACAATCGTAGTTATACAAATGTAAATAGCAAATATAAAAAGGATTTAAATTAATATAACGATAAAAACCAGTTTTAGATTGCTCAAAAGAGCGGGATCAAAAATACACAATTTCCACATGGGGTATATGATGTTCCTATGCTAGATACTTGCAAGGACCTATATGAAAACAATACCAAGGAACAGTTTGCTGTAAAACAAAAATATCACCTATGAAGAAAATATAATCTGAAATTGTGGAAATAGACTAGGATATATATCTTTGGGAATTATGATATTTCTGATTCAACAAACAGCCTTACATTATTTAAGTGATTAAATTGGTTAATTGTACGAAATTTTTGAATTTATGAAAGTTTGGATTTTTTTTTCGTTAAAAAATTTTATTAAATTAGATGTAATTTTCATTAAATTGATAATTTTTTTTTTACTGAAAATTATTTAAAATGGTTTAGTCCAGATTTTTTATTTTAGCTCATTTGTTATTCAAAAAATTGCAGAACAATTTCTAAAATTTTTATTTATTTATTTATTTTAAATTGTTATTGTTATTGTTATTGTTGTTAATTTACGTCGCACTAGAGCTGCACAATGGGCTATTGGCGACGGTCTGGGAAACATCCCGGAGGATGATCCGAAGACATGCCATCACAATTTTGATCCTCTGCAGAGGGGATGGCACCCCCGCTTCGGTAGCCCGACGACCTGCGCGCGAAGTCGAGCACTTTACGGTAGCACAGTTTAACGAGGACCAATACCGCACACCCTCGGTCCCTACGCAGACTGATCCAAGTGGGTCACCCACCCGCACACTGACCGCAGCCAGTGATGCTTGACTTCGGTGATCTGCTGGGAACCGTGTCTTAACGATCAGTCCACTGCGGGACTATTTATTTTAAAGTTAAGAAGCAGAATAGTTCTTTAAGCTCTTGATTACAGTTCAATAATTCCAAAGCAATCCATTTCCATTCATCAAAACATCACATCTTATAAAAATTAATGAAACAAATTATTAAAACGTATCATTAAATGCTTTATCTTCTTGCAAATACAGAATAAAATCAAATATAACAGACATTAGCTATAAAAAAAAAAAAAAATAAACCAAAAGAGACCAGCGGCAGGGTGGGGATAGGAGCTTTACCATCCCCCTCTTATCAAACCACAATCCCACCCGTTTTCCCTCTGAATCTTTTCAACATTTTGAAAAACCAGTTCCTCCCAGAATAAATTCATGAATTCAAGCTTCGATCGCAAGATCTTAGGCCTAATTTGGAATCCTGTTAGGCGGATGATGAGGGTTACCCGCTGCGGCGATTCTCTCACCTCTTTTCCGGTAGCACTTCAGAACGTTGCCGCTGGTTACTACTGTTTCGGAATTCAATTTTTTGGGTTGTTTTTTTAAATTGGATATCTTTTTTATAAAACAATTTATGCATTTTGATTTTGGAATTATTTAATTCGCAATGGTGTTACTTTTGTTGTTCAACTGTTGGGCAGGAAATTGAATAAATATTTAATGTTTAGGTAAAATGTGTTGATTTTTTATGATTAAAACTATGTTGAAAGTTCCATTCCAGGTAAAAATGGAAACATTAGATAAAAACTTAAAACCTTTATATTAATTAATTAAGGAAGTAACTCCAATAATGCGTTCGGTACACTGTTAAAAATTTGGAACGTGTTGGCATCGTTCAGATTTCCTGCAATTTTAACACAATGTTTAGTTGAAACACATTATTTCACTTTTTAACCCTTTTTGCCAGACCAGGACATATATGTCCAGCAGACGAAAACACCACTGGGACATATATATTTCGTCTAAAATACATAGTGGAATGTGTTATTCCCTATTGTCCAAATCTTTAATTTATTTTAATTTGGCGGAATATTGTTATTTTTAACGTCACTTGATCTATTGAAGTCATAATTTGACATTTTAATGGAAAAGAAAAAAAACTCTTCTTGAAAGGCTTAAACGTCATTACTTAATCAGAAATATGGTTCATTGTAACATCTCATTGAAGTTTATTGTAAAATCTCAGTGAAGTCAACACCGTAGTTTTGTAATTTTGAACCCAGCCCAGAATACAAGGGGAACTCCTGGATCAAGCATTGGGACAACCTAGCCTTCGTGAAGGACTTTTTAATTGAACTAATCCCCATTTGCCTTGCATAGAGGGTAGAACTACGAAAATCTCCCACGGTTAGTCCGACATTACATGTTGAATTATTTATGATTAAATGATTAGGTTAAAAAGTTTTGCCCTTAAAGATATAACTAAAAATTTCTATGATTAAAAAAAGTTAAAAGCAAGATAACTGACTGAAATTAATGATGAAAACTACACACTATAAAAATTCCTGATCAATATAGGGTAAAAGCTAAAACCACTCAGGTTGCCTGTACTTTTTACAGTAAAACCTATTTTTACTGTAAAATTTTACGGAAAAAAATCTCATATACCAAAATGTTTATACATTATTTACTGTTAAATCACTGTAATTATATAAATATTACTGTAAATGTATGGTATAAAATTGTACGGTTAAAATGGATTTTAGTGTAAAATGGATTTCACGGATGCTGTACTCAGAGTGATTGTACTTTTTACTGTAATTTGTACTTTGTACTTTTGATTGTACTTTTACTGTAACATTTTACAGTGTATGTCAGTTAGTAGTCGTGTTGGTAATTTAATTAAAAAGGCAATGAATCTGGGTCTACATTCTTTAAAGAAGAAGTACATACATTTTGCGTAGCATATTACAACAATTCTTTGCTAGTTTCCTATAAAATTGACCATAATGACTTATAAAACTGTTTTGTTTGAACAATATACTAGAATTTCATGTGGTGAAAATATTTAACTATAGAATTTATATCATAAAAGATAAATTTATATCCCATTTCTTACTAAATAATCCTTCTGGATAATTAATTTTTGATACGAAAAATACTTTTCTTTTGCAGATATTTGTTGCATTATTGTCAATTAATTCAAAAAAAGACCTATCTTAGACGACAATTTAACCTTCACATATCTACTTATACCTATCATCTCTGATATTCTTCAATTAAATTATAGACAATTTAAGTACAGAACAATGAGAAAAAAATAATACCTTTGGACGGAATAAAATGCAAATAAATAAACAAAAGAAGTAACAAAAAGAGTGTGGGTAAAATATAGATTCTCAGACGTTTCTTTTTTTTTTATTTATTTAATAAGTGAAGAAGCGTTACCGTCGAAGTGACTTTTCGTGACCCTGTGAGTAGTCTGTTACAGTTGCAGTTATCCTTCAAATCGGACGTCACTTGTCACTCAAGAGGAAAAGGGGGCAGTTTCATTGAAGAAGTGACAGATGCAATCCCCATTCCCCGCTATATTTCTATGGCATTCATAAGATAATGCTTAGCAGAATATTAAACTAAATAAGAAACAAAAGAATTTAATTCCTTACTACAAAAATGAAAAAAAACTTTTTTTTGTTTTTTTTTGTTTTTTTGTCGTAGAATATAAAATGATTTAATTAGTAAATATTCTTGTTAAGTAATTTTTATAGGTACATGCAATAAATTTTAGTAAAGAGAGTTTGTTGTAAACTTCGTATGTTTGTTTATTTCAAGTGGTTTTCCAAGTGAAAGAAATTTTGAACAGTTTCTTCTCTTAAACATAAAATCTTATGCATATTAAATTATTTTCTAAGACGTTTTCATACTATTTACTGTTGTTTTATTCACTAAAATGCTATCTAACATTTTAAATCTATTATCAAAGTTAGGTGAAATCACATTATAATTGTGCTAACCGTGAACTGGAGAGCGTTTTTTAAAATTCTGTTTTAATGTTGTTGATTTAAAGTTAGCTTTCACGATTTAAAAGTTTTGGCATAGAATTATGACTATTAGTTTTAAATTATAGTATAAAACGTCAAGTAGTTCAAACTGTAGTACATTAACTTTACATTAATTATTTTTCAAGGTGTATATAGATGCACAGCATGATTAGAATTATATTTAAGTTGATAATAAAATGACTTTAGTCTGAATACTTTTAGTTTTAATGGGAAAAAGTACTCCATAATATTTTTACATATATTTTTGATTCTTATTTTTGTGATACAAAAATTAAATATCTTCGAAAGATTTGGTAGATGGTGATAAACTAAAATGGAGTATGGCTGGTTATAACTATTAATAGTTAAGATCACCCAGCACTTTGAGTAGCGAAGGTTAAAAGAGTAACATACTACCGATAATTAAAGATAATCGAGCACTTTGGGTAGTGAAGGCTAAAAGTAACTGAGTAGTGGTAGTTAAAAATAAGTCAGCACTTTGGGTAGCGAAGGATAAAAGTAACTTAGTATCGATAGTTAAAGATAATTGGGCACTCTGCGTTGCGAAGATAAAAGGAACTGAGTAGCGATAACGATATTTGAGAAGAGAAGCGATATTTAACGATAAATGTGCAACAAAAGTAAAAGATGACTGTAGTAAAAAATAGTTAAAGTACTCAGCAACTAAGTTACACGGCGTAGCGATAGTAAAAAATAAACAAGTATCAGCTGACACAGCTAAAGATAACTGAGCACTTTGGGTAGCGAAGGATAAAAGTAACTAAGTGCCAATTGTTAAAGATAATTGAGCACTCTGGATCACGAAGATTAAAAGTAACTGAGTAGCGATAGTTAAAAATAACTGAGTAACTATAGTAAAAGATAACTGCTACGAATAGTTAAAAATAGTTAAATTACTCGGTTACTAACTGATTACGCAGCGAGTCAAAAATAACTAAGTGGCAACAGACATAGTTAAAGATTACTGAGTACTCTGAGTTGTGATATTTTAAGATGAACGTGGTGATTACGTTATATTTTATTAAAATATACAACAAAATGAAAAATTCTAAATGGGCGTTAGTAGCGGCAAAGAAGTCAAATAAAATGACTACATCGTGACGTTTATTTTCACGATTATCACGTGGCTTAGGATTGACCTCTCGTTCGCCGTGAATAAGCTATCATTCAAACTCCTCATTCTTTTTGACATCTCGAGTGGCATTTCCATTTCAGTCTACAGCTTTAACTGTGACTGCGCCGGCTATTAAAAGAAAACTAACAACCTAAATCATACTATAAAAGAATACTTCAACCTAAAGAAAACATTTTCATTTATATGTGAAGACGTTAAGACCGCATAAACTTCTGGAGATATTCCTCTATTATTATTATTTTATTGTTTCTTAAGCTATTTAAGAAGTTTCATTTTCTAAATAGACAACAATCTTTTATCGAACTTTTTCTTTTATTTAAGAATTTAGAAAGAATTATATATAACACGTTCTCTGGGTATTTATTAAAGTCAAATTAAATTTAATAAGTTTAGAGATAAAATGATAATTCTTTTATTGCATTTAATGACAAATTCTTTTATTGCATTTATCACTTTATCTATGACATTTAATGCTAGCGAAAATTGTTTACTTTAATTTTAATTCAGGTTATCGTTGTTATCATTGATGTTAAAATTAAATTATTGTTATTAGATTTTATACAGATAAAAATGAGAAATAACAATATAATTGTTTGGTTCCTTGAACCTATTTCATTTTCATGTCAAAATGTTTATCTCAAAGCATTGCCTCAGCTATTTTGTTCAAAACAAGATTAAATTAGGTTTAAGTTGAATTGTTAAAAATTCCATTTAGCTCAAAGTATGGTTGTAAAAATATTATCAAACGTGGAAGAATATATATTGAATTATTAAAGCAGAAAAACTTAAAAAATTATTGATAATTATTTTAAAAAATTAATATATATATCTAGTTTCGGAAATTAAATACCATTGAAAAACGTATTTAAAATACTGCTTGTGATTTAAAAATCTTAATTGTGTTTTATAAACGGATTTCTACTATTTATTAATAAAAACCTTTTCGCTATCTCTAATTAAAAGAGAAAAAAAAAACTATTAGTTACCTCGAATTAAGAGTAATATCTTCAATTTAATTCTGATAATTATATCTATTTCACAGTAATTTACTTAACTAAATTGCAAATTGAGAGCCTTGATTTTTATTACTATATTTGCATTTATAAACATTTTGAAGGTAGTCTTTACAAACAAATGCGATTATAAGTAATTAATAATTATTAATATAAGCCTCATAAATACGAAATTGACGTTATTATTCGTTCGAATTATTATTCATATATTTTTGTATGAACTTGTAATTCAGTGTTTGTATTAAATAGTTTTTATACTGTAATATGTTGTTTTTAATATTTGTATTCTACATTTCCTTGTGGTGTGTACAGACTTCTCACTATTTGGAAAAATAAATCAGAATGTGTTTGGTTTGTTTATGAACTTTTTTTGTTCACTTTTGCAAAACAACTCCCTTTTTCCAACCCCCGGCCTTTTGTTGTCTAAAGAGAAGTTTTCGATAAATGATGAATATCCCTTCCCCCCCACCCGATTTATCGTTATTTATTATTTGCTCATTGTTAACATTTTCCGATTATTTGTTTCTTATTTACACTTTGACGAACGGTTACACTTCATTCGTCTTCTGGAGGGAACGAGTTCCGGGTTCACAGGGGTTGTAATAAAAGAATTTATTTACTTACTTTGCCTCTTCTTTTTTTCTCTCTCTTCTTCCACTAGAAAGATTTCAGTAGATAATGTAAAGGTAAATTGGTTTAGGAGAAAATTGCTTTTCGGAGTTAAATCAATATTTCCAACCGATGTCTAAGTATGGCTTGTACCTATGTATTACACTGACTGCGATTTTTTGGTCGCTAAAGTTTGACTATGTGTATTAAACCCGCTATTACGTAAGCTTAAATCGGTTAATATGTATTTATATTGAATTGGCTAATTATGTACAGATATAAGTTTTTCGCAATTTGAGTCTTGCATGTTTTTGCCCATATATGACAAATGGGGTTGGGATGGTACAGGGGATAGAGCGTTCGCCTCCAACGAGGTGAACCGGGTACGAATATCAGAGATAGCTGGTCGATACGAATACCGCATCGGGCTTGCACCGACCACAGTGCTGCCGTGAAATATCCTCAGTGGTGGACGGTTCATGGGTTAGAGTCCCTTTGCCTTCGGGCTAGCCATGGGAGTTTTTTTGTGGTTTTACTCTCCGTGTAATGTGAATGCGGGTTAGAAAGACCTCCAAGAAGACAAATTTCTCCCAATAGATCCAGGAATTCCCTTGTCTTCTGGATTGGGCTCAAAATTACAAAGCTACGGAGTTGAACATTAGCAGCCGTAAATCCAAAAAATTGGGTCAGCTGTTCAACGATGGTTATAAAATAAAACATATTACATATGAGCCTTGGTGGCTCAGGGGATAGAGCACTCGCCTCCCAATAAGGTGGCCTGGTATCGAATCCCAGTGATGGCTAATCGATACGAATAATTTGGTAAAATTACAGTTCTGTATCCCAATGACATTTCTGGTAAAAAAAAAAAAAAAAAAAAAAAACATAGTTCAGATTAGGAAATCCAAAATATAAGGTATTGTACCATTCATTTGGTAATTTTTCCGCTCATATGGTAACGGTTTACTGTAAATTCTGGTTATCAAAATTATTGCTCATATTATCACACATTTATTAAAAAATTCAAAACTGGAATACAAATTTAACAGAATAAATGTTTTTTTTTCCCTTGCCATCTTGTAAGATATCAAAATAAATTTTGGAAATTTAACCCCATTTACCAAAAATAAAAAGATACCATGATAAATTTTAGAAATTTTATCCCATTTACCAATCCAAATGTAATCACATAAAACCCTATTTTGCGTCAAAATTGTTAAAAATCTATGCCAAAGGACTTATGTAAAAATTATCGAGCTTGTTCCAATATAGAAAAATACAATGTAAATTATACCATTCTCTGATATTTTTAACCATACTTTCCTTCTCAATGTATTTATGCTTTACACTAAAATGGTTGTTTTAGAATGTATATATTATGTTTATAAATTAGAATATTAGTTTGTTTTATATTTCGACCCCCAGAATCTTCAATATGACTACATAAAACATTGTTTTGATTGGTCGAAAAGCGATCGCAAAATTATCTGAGACGGAACAAAACATAGACGAATTCCAACAGCCTCATAAGTTTTGTCTATTAGTTGATCCTATTTTACACTTAGCTATCTATCCTTGATCCTTGTACAATGGTATCAGATTCAAAAAACAATTAAAATGAATAAAAAGAGAACATTCTTAGTTAAAATGAACAGTAACTCGCAGTTTTACCTACATAAGGAAAAAAAAAATCCAGTTTTTTTTAAGAAAAAAATAATCTGAAACGGTTCAAAACATAAACGAATTCCAACAGCTTCATCAATTCCTTCTCTTGCTAGTCAATTCAATCGCTCCCCCTTCCAAAAGAGAAGAGAGTTAATTTGAAGCAACCTTCGGCATGCGCCGCACATCAAAGAGCGGCCATTTTGCATAGGACCGACTTGAAACCCGGCTCAGGTCAACCGTTACGAGCCTCTTCGCATTTGCTGGGGAATTTCCCCACAATTACCGCCACCTTGCGGTACACGGTTTCACTCAAGCTTGTTCATTCTTTACACACACACACCGGTGTCTGCTTCAAACGATAGTGAGATTTAAAGTGAATGATGATGTTTCAGAGCAGAGAGCCAGTGAATGAATTACACCAGGAATATATATTTTCGCGGTTCCATCCCTTGGAATTAAAGCAAAAAACGATCTTATATTCGGGCTAAAAAAATTGTTATCGTTCACACTGCTAAGAAAAATCATTGAGAATTCGAGGGAAAAAATAGATTGATATTTATATAATCAGCCAACTCGAAAAATATCGTTTTCACTATTGAAGGAAGAAAAGTGGATAAAGGCGAAGTTTAAAATTGATTCACAACAGTTTTGATAATCGTTTGCAATTCTTCAAGACAAAGCAAAAGATAATTTAAAGTTTAATAAATTATTTAATGCTGCGGAAAAATAGTTTAAAAAAACAGATTAAATAATTTAACTTCGATTTTGTTTCCCTTCTATTTTCTTTTGATATTTGATTTACTTGTTGACTTTATATTTTAGATTTTTAACTCAAGTTTCAAAATCGTTTAAATGCTAAAACACGCATTATTTAGTATTGATTTCTGACTCATTCGTGAAACTATGTTTTCCCTGTAACGCCACCGGAATTATTCAAAAAATATTTAGTTAGACCTACCGAACAAACAATTCAAAACATTTATTTAAGCACATATTTTTTCCGAAAAATGTATCAACTTAATTTAAGAACACAACAAAATTAAATTATTCATCGGTAATAAGATTCAAAATCATAAAATCAAGTCTAAAATCAATATTTATAGCGATTCTCAAAATTAAAACAGTAAATTAATCCAATAAATAGGAGTTTAAATGTAATGAAATAAAAGAATTTATGTTTCCAGTTAAAAGATGCTGTGGACCGAACTAATAATAATGACACTCATATCAATATGAAAACAATTTAACTTCAAGATTACCAAAGCTAATTTGTCTTATTACTTATTCCTAAACATCTCTTTAACAAAGGGATGTTAGGAAATTTGTTCTCTTAACTTATCTACTATTTCCTTCTGCTGAAATGATCTACAACTTTACTGGAATTGAGGATTGAAATTTCATCACCAACCACAATTACTAAGATAATTTTCGAACACTGGGAAAAACTGGTTTTATTGATGACAGTGCTATCTGAAATTAAAAAATTACCGTATTATTATGTATTCTTTTTTGTTAATTTATTCGAGGTTTGAATAAAATTATGTGTAAATTGGGACTGATTATATACATTTGTGAGATCAAGATGTTTATGAAAATGTTCAACTTCCGCCAGACAACTCTTTATTGCATATTATTAATCTATTAAAGTATCTCAGCTAATTCGAGTTATCGGACTGCATTTAATGTCAAATTCAAGTGTTGGCATATAATTTTATTAATATTTAATTTTAAATATATATTTTGAGTTTTGTTAATTGCATTTACTTTTTAACGATATACAAAAGATAAACTTCCACGAAACTACCGATTTTCCTAAAATCTAATAACAGCTATTAAATTAACTGTTAATTAAAAAATTATACTTATGTAAAGCTAATTTGTTTAACCATTCTTTCGCTTTTTTTATGTTCGCTTTTTTTTATTCGCTTTTTTTAATAACCAGCATTGAACAGCCGATCCAATTCTGAGTTTACGGTTCAACTCCACAGCCGATCCAATTCTGAGTTTACGGTTCAACTCCGTATCCTTGTAATTTTGAACCCAACCTAGAAGACAGGGGATATCCTCTCTCAAGCATTGGGGCAGTTAGCTTTCGTGGAGGACTTTTTGATGTAACTAATCTCCATTAGCGTTATTTGGAGATGCAAACCATGAAAATCTCCCGAGGTTAATCCAATGATAAGGGGATTCTAACTCATGATCTGTCTTCTACTGAGGATATTTTCCGTCATCTTTCACTGCTTGAAAATATTTTACATATTTTAAAAAATTTCAAAATTGATAGTTAGCTTTTTGAAAGTTATGCAGCTTCATAAACTATTAAACTTTACTGCATCACAAAATGGAAAGAAAAAAAACCCGCTGTTTATTGCTTCACATTTTTAATATTTATTTAGTTAAAATAAAATTCTAAATCTCTCTACATCTAGTAACAGGATACTCGCGTTTAGAGTATGCAAAAAGAATGCTACTATTTCAATGTTATATTATAACAAGTTTAATTAGACTGTTTACAACAAATCATAAAGTTCCAGGTAAATTAACCAAGTTTTTCTTACAAATGTTCAATATGTGCCCCATAAGTTATAAAATGAACATCCATATCATCTCGTTGCTTAGGTTAATAGTTCTGGAGTGTCCGTACTTTGTTTAACAAGTGTAAGAAGAGAGGGACTTTGATTTTTATGTGTCGTATTGTTTCTTACAAATGTTCAATATGTGCACCACAAGTTGTGAGATGCACATCCAATAGTCAATGTTTTCCTACACTTAATTTAATACTTCCAGAGTATCCGGACTTTGGTTTGCAAATGTAGAAAGAATTGCACTTTAGGTTTTTTTTTATGCATTATAGTTTTTCTTTTAATTGTGCAAGTGGGGTACATATTGAATTTTTATATATTAAAAGAGATACCTTGTATAATTTGCTTTCAATTTAATGGATGGTTTATTGCAAACAGTCTAAATTAAACTGTTACTGAAATTGAGACATTCTTTTATGAACACTCAATATTAGAAATGGCTGAAATGGATCTATAAAATATTTTCAGCTGTAATACATCCGTTATTGTCTCTTTCAATTACTAAACTGCTTTAAGTTGCAATGGTTATTAAAAACTGTGCTAGTTAGAAATGTTCAACCGTTGATAAGAAAATGTGAAACAAAAACGCTTTTCAACTTTCGATTAATATTATTTAGTAGCAGACATTTGAAAGCAGCATCCTATTTTTGTAATAGACACGATTCCGTAACGGTTCCAAAATACCTGTTACTGTGAAACACAACAATCTCTAGATTACATCAGCCTAGCTAACACGAATGACAAGAAAACGACACAAAAAATTATCCGTTTGGCGCGAAACGCAGTCGTCATGTATGAACCAAAATCTCACGCATAGGAAGTACGAATCTCACCGCAACAAAAGAAACGCTGAAAGATCCCTGGTGGATTAGCGGTCGCAGTCAACAGCAATTTTCATGGTCTTAACTGGATTTCCAATGAGATACGGAGATTTAGAGAATTCATCTGTCAATCTGACTTAAGACTGGAGGGGAAGTTTGGTACTTGCGTGCAGCCAGCCAGGGATCCAAAATGGCAAGTCTTTAATAACGACATTACCCAAAAAATGAATTATTTGTGTTGTACCAGTTTCAGTTAGCGCCTTCTGTCACTGCTTCAAACCAAAGACGCGAACTCAGCACGGCGTTTGAAAGCGCATTGTACAGGAACAGGACCATTAGTCAGAAATGCTGAACCCAGATTAGCGTGTCAGTGCAATGAATAATGATTTTTAAGTTATTTTATTTAAAATAGGGGTTTTTACATTGTTAAACTGGGACTATTTTTCTCACTGTGGAATTTTATTTTATTCTTCTTTTTGGTTAGGAAATTTTTTTTATCTCGTAATTCAATCACAAAGGCCTTAAGTCTATATTGTCTTAATTTTAATGTCAGTCCAAGATCTTTTCATTGCAAAGTACTTATTACTAAACTTTATTTATAATTAAATTTCACGTTATTTTTTATTTAAGGTTCCACAAATTTTTGTTCAATTAGATGTACGTAGTTTACGAATGTAGATTACCACAGTGTATTATTTTGAGGTAAATTTTTTTAAAAAATTACTAATTTTCGATTAATAATCGTAAACTTTTAAATAGTTTCTAAACAGATTATGCACCAATGGAGAGCTGAACAGTTAGTGGAAGAATGGGTTAAATAGGTGGGATGCATTTAAAATCTTTAAATTTCCTAGGTTAAAAGCATATTATACTTTACTGCAGGCATAGGTAGTTTACTAAATTTGTGAATTCTTTAAATAGGTTAATTTTTGATGATAAAAATATAATTATAAAAAGTCGCTTTTTTAAATAGCTTCTTAATGTAACCATTGCATTTTATTGTCCGAATTTATCAAAATCTAACACGCTATGCCACTAAACTCTAAAATCTTTATTCCAAATGTAACTTATATAGAAAATAATCTTAAAATATATTCGTATGCAGAAAATATAATGCTTGATTTTGTTGCCATTTCTTTAGTATAGTATTTAGATAGACATTTTACAAGTTTTCGAAATTCCCACTAGATTACAGCACAGTAGACATGATTATTTTGTTACCTCTAAAGAATTCTTGATATTTTTACAAAAAACGCTCTCCTTAATAATTTAATAATGTGGCTCATGATTATATTGCCCCAAATAATTTATGCATAAACAATCAGACTTTGTCAATTAGTGGAGATATTGATACTGACATTAGGTAATTAGGAATTTAAAGACAAAAATTCTTCCTGCAACGCATACTTTAGCATAATTATAATGTCTTGCTTTCTCATGGCTTATCTGCTCAAAGTGTTGAAAAATTTACAATGCTTCTTATGGTTTTCAATTAGCTTCTTCAAATGATATGACATTCCACATCACTTCCTGGGAAACCTTTTCCTGGCGTTTTACCAGCACAACTTCCCCCACTCGAAAAGTGTCGAATTTTGCGAGGGATGGAGTACCCCCTGTAAAGCCATATCCTCTTGTAGGGGTGCTTGACGACCCCTTGAGGAACCATATGTTAAAAAGATCGAATTTCAAGAGCACACCGCCCGACCCGAGTTGAGAAACTCAACACCCCACTTAATGATTAGAGTTAGCTTTGCTAGGTGGGTGATGGGGAGTTCAAATTGTCAAAACAGACCCCTATAGAATTTCGAATCTTCTGATGGCCACAATGATATACTCTCCATTCACTCAAGCAAAATTGCCCTCTTCAGTTCCGGTGTCGACTTCAAATTTTTTTTTGTTTGTTCATATCTTGGATATCTATGATATGTCTAGTTAAAGATTATGTCAACAAGATAAAGTTTTTGTCCATGATATGTCACATAACTATTAAGTCTGCATTTTAAAGTTTTAAGTTGTGTAAAGAACAATCTGAAAATATGCGCTGAAGTTCGTATATTATTTGTATGATAGAGTCCTTTAATACAACACAGTGTTAACTTCAATTCGGAAGATATTTAATGTATTGACGATTTTGTACTATAAGTACTATAGTTCAGCCTGAACAGTAATTAGAGTAATACAATCTTTTAATTTTAAAAACTAAATTCAAACTTAAAACCATTGCTTTCGATTGTATTTGTGCCTGTATTATTGGTCTAAGTTTACGTCAATGCTTATAATATCTGAGTGGTAGACGACATGCAATCCGGCTGACCCTGGGAAGGTTCGTTAGTCTCATCTAGAAAATTTCAGACATTTGACTAGCAAATGTCTTCAAAATTGGAATCAAAGTTACATGGACACGAAGTTGTTTTCCCTGCAGATTGATTAAAAACAGCTACATTGATTTGAACTAAATTTATTTAAAATAAGAAACAAATGGGAGTTGTGTTAATTAGTTATAGTTATAAACTCTAACATCTCGATGCACGAATCTATTAAAAACGTTAAAGCACATTGAATACTAATGTTATGCAAATTTACTCCACCTTTTATCAGATACAAGCTCAAGCATATTACCATGCGATTCCTTTTTAAATTCACGATACTAGTTAAGCTTAAACCAAATATTATAGTTCAACTTATTGCATCATTATCATTCCTCTTTAAACTCATGATACTATTGTGGAGTTCAAACCAAAATATGGTTCAACTTATCGTATTCTCTTTAAACTCATGATGCTACTGTGGAGCTCAAACCAAAATATGGTTCAACTTATCGCATCCCCTTTAAACTGTTGATACTATTGTGGAGCTCAAACCAAAATATGGTTCAACTTATCGTATCCTCTTTAAATTCTTGGTACTATTGGGGAGCTTAAGCCAAAATATGGTTCAACTTATCGTATTCTCTTTAAACTTATGATACTACGGTGGAGCTTAAGCCAAAATATGGTTCAACTTATCGTATTCTCTTTAAACTTATGATACTACGGTGGAGCTTAAGCCAAAATATGGTTCAACTTATCGTAAAAATATTGCAAAAAAATTTGCATGGTAGTATTTTTCAATGTATAGATTTTAATAACGAATAATTTTTTTTATTTTATTTATTTAATTATTTTAATCCTTTGATGAATGTTATTTGAATGTTTGAAACGTTCTTTTTGTAAGTTTAAAATTTCTAATCATTGAAGAGATAAATATGTTATAAATATTGGAAATTTCTTTTTTCTCATGTATATATACTTTTTCTTTTCAGGATTAAGTGCGCTGGATCAGGATGTATGATTTTCCGGAAATACAATTTAGATTTTCAACTACCACCGTAAAACACGAAATCGACAGTCCAACCGATTATTCGGTAAGTTATTTCGATTTCTACTTAAAATATAGTGATGGGAAATAAATAAGGGAAAAAAAAATACCTTAAGTTTACAGTAAATAAATAATAATAATATGATATAATTTGAGAACTTTCAAATACCTTAACCATAGAACCAGCTTTTAATTGAGGTTTTAAAAAATAAACATATCACGTAACAAATCGTTTAAATAATCAATTGACTATCTTGACATTTCTTGTTCGCCAATTAAGTGTGTATAAGTAGACCAGTTGTCGAACGTTTCGATGAAATTGAATGTTTATTATTTTTACTCGAGCTAATTTTCTGTCAAGAAATACTATTACTTACCATTACGATTAAAATGCCGATTTTTGTTTTTGCTTTTTTAAGAAACCAATTTGCATAAGAGGTTACGTAAATAAAAACCGTAGGAAAAAAAATCATAATTGAGAGTAAATAGGAAGTAATAGAACATTTTTTTTTTAATTGTTTGATAAGTAAATAAGCTTGTTTACTTAACTTAAATATTTATATAATTTCTTTTTTAGCTATAGGATTAAATTGATTTCTGCAATTGCCATCTGGTTTTTAAGTACAAAAATCTAGATGTCTTGATTGATATGTTTTTAATTTGTTATCGGTATTAGTATTATTATTTTATATTTCATAACAAACTTATCTAATCAATGGAGTTCATGTTAGATTTAATGTTATATTCATTTACGTATTAGGCATTTTCACCAACTAAAATAATTTTTTCATTGGCTACTTTTTTTCTCACTGGTAGGAAAACTAATTGCATAATAATAAATGTTATGATAAATAAGTCATTCAGACGGTGTCATAAGACGGTGTTTAGTATGTAATAAAAATAATAAATGACAATTGATATCAGAGAGACTATTTTTTAGCACCTTTCTATTTTTTAATTTCTCTTACATTTTACGCAGAAGTTTTAAAAATTTAACTAATTGGAAATTTTTAAAGCTTTAAAGGCTGTGCCACTTAGTAAAAATGCATTGTTACTGGGTTTTTTCGTTTGAAATATTAGCGTTAACATTTTATAAATATTTGTTGTAACGTTTTGAGTTGTTACTTCAGTTATGGAATGTGTTACAATATCAGACATTGTATTTTTTTGATTTAGAAATATAGTAATCAAAGTGCTATTAGATATAATTTAATATTTGAATCTATTATTATTTTTTTTATAATTTTTTAACTGTTAATATTAGAAATTGAAAATCGTTTGCCGAATTGGCGGTAGAATATTTTGTTTTAAAATTGCTAAGTTTTCAAAAAAATCAGTTTCTGATTTTTACTTTTACGCAATTAGGCGCTTCTGACCTTTTAAAAATATTTTCTTTAAAGTATAATAGGTATTTAAATGGATGAGAAATATATAACACACTTTACATGTGAATTGAATTGATAACATTCTACGCGCGCATTCCAAGAATAGGTGTGTACGATTTTCAGAAATTTTAAGCGCAAATTACAGCAGTTGACCTAATTTAATTTAAAAAAGGAAAAAAAAAAATTTAAAATTACATTTCTGCGCAGATTGAGTGAAAAATTTGTCTTTAATTTGCTTTTCATGGTAAAATTTATTGATTACCTTCAATTTTATAGATTTTATAAATAATCAATTAATTTCGAATCAGTTGCCTGCAGTTTTTTACAAATACTTTTTTGTTAAAAATAACTCGCACCTTTCAGTTTTACTGCAATAGATTATATAGAAAATGTGAAAATTATTTAAAAAACAATTAATCTACAATTGAACAAGTACATTTATTAAAAGTGTGGAATTTATTTTTAATACAATTACCTATAGTTATACAAAAATATCTTATTAAATAAGTGAAAATCACTTTCATATCTACTTGTATTTTTACAAGATTTTATTGAAAAAGTTATATTTATTTTCAAATGAATTATTTTCAATTACACAAGCAGATTTTTTTGAAAATGGCAAAATTATAAATAATCTTCTGCTTTACAAAAATGTAAAAATATAAATAAATACTTTTAAATCAATGACTTAAAAGTTTTAGAAGTAATTGAATTATTTGGTTCATTGGTGACCAAAGCAAAGTCAAATTTCGGGCAACATCAAACTTGTCAACTTTTAGGTACTTTGGGAAGCAAATCCCACAAAACGTCCTGTTAGCTGCTTATAAAAATTTTTCTTCCCTCCTTGCTTTCATGTTGCATAGTCCATTCTTCGCCTGTACCACTAGGCCGCCGCGGTACATTGGTACACAAAAGATGAGGACACAGTGAAATCGGCTCAAGCACAGAATTTTTGACACCTTTTGTTATTACCTAGTCTGCACCAGCTATAGTATATAGCCTCAATAGAAACCAAACATATGTTCTAACAACAAGCCCCAGTTAGTTCAACAGTTAAGGATTTGCTATCCCCTCTATTTCTCAAAAGGGCCCGCTGCCCCTCAGCGGGGGCGCTGCGGACTTTTTTTTTTCAATGAAGTTTTTTTTTTAATGCCAACGCCTGATTTGTTGGGTTTGTGCATGGGGTGTTGAGACCGTTTTGTTACACCTTTTTGTGTATTTTGATGATTCTGGAAAAAGATGGTATTTTGATGTGGGATGTTTTGAAAGCTTAGTAAAGGATGTGAATCTGGTTGTTTATGGATCATTAAATTCTAAGTTGCAGGCATTTGGTTCGTTATATGTTCGTAAAGTTGTTTCCATAAACTTTATCAAACGATCTTTTTTTAATTTTAATATACGATTTATTTATCACATAAAATTTCCATAATGATTTAATAAAAAATATAAGTGTAAATTTGTATGCCATGAAACTGAATAAATAATTTTGATAGTTAACCTTAATAGTTAATTTTAATTCCTAATATTCATTTCAAACAATTATAAAAGATCTACTATAATAGCAATTTATTATAATCATTATTATTATACATTAGAAAGCTTTTTAATTTTAAAGCTGATAATTTCTGGTAAAAATTTAAATAAAATTATTTTATTATGTGTTTAACTTAACTTTAAATTGGTTCATAACTTGATTAAATTTAAATTTGTTAAAAGGAGAATAAATGTATTAGAGCTATATTTACCTTCGAATGATTATTACAAAAGCATTGTTTGTTAATAAAACAACTGGCTATAGATGTTAAGAAGACTTCTGAAACCAACTAATTTATAATTTGCAAATTTACAATAAACTCGATACATTTTCTAGAACATTAATAAATTAGTATACGAGACAATAATTTCGTTCTTTTTTTCGTTTTTTTCTTCTTTTTTTTTTCTTTCTTTCTCTTTTTCTTTTATCTTTCATATGATATTTTCAGACATTATCGGTTTATAAAATATCGGAAAAGTAATTATATCTGAATCATATTTAAAGAAAATATAAACAAGTAAACAAAATAGAAAAAAAATTTTTTTAGAAGAGTCACAAACTATTCAAAATTAATTAAATAAAAAACAAATAGAAATCGAATATATGTGCAGTTACGGTAAAATTTTTTATTGACTGATGCAAATTGCTGCATTATGATCCCGTATAACGTTGCTCTTACTTTTACTGTAAAAAAAAGGAAAAAAAAATGAAACATGTTTTTTATTTTTAATAAATACGAGCTATAAGAACGTTTTAGTTTAACATTGATGAAAGATTAACAGTTCATAAATTTCTTAACCGCTACCAAAATTGATAAAGATTTCTGTTATTTTCACATTCCTTATCAACAACTTAAAAAAAGAAAGAAAAAAAACACCGAACAAGAAGCACGTTTTAGGCGAAAATGGGTATCGTCGTTTACAAAAATCGTGAGCTTCGGACGAAAACGTTTATTTTTGTACCAGATTTTAACACGACCCAATAACGCAAGTTGTTTCGTGGTATAATATATTTTTCTCACTTCACAATAAGAGGAAGAAAAAAAAAAAAAAAAAAACTCAACCATCCCCAACTTCTCTCACCCCTGTTTAGTAATCGGAAGAAGAAAAAAATGTATTTTGATGTTCGCGGCCATAACTCTTAAAAGCTTTTTTGGCGAATATTTTTTGTTGTGTGTGCACAGGCTAGCGTATAATAACGGCTCTTACATTAGCATGATAGTAAAAGTTGGGATTATACGGTATATGAGTGCTAGGATTTTGTCATGGATTCATGAGTTTAGGAGGGTTCTATTGTATGTTTATCTAAACATATAACTACAGATTTATTGAGAGAATATTTAAGTTTGTTCAAGAATTCTATGTAGTGGCGTTCATGTTTATGTAAAACGCATTTGCACACAAGGTTATTCTTAAGAGTATTTTTTTTTTTTTAATGTAGATATATTTGAGTCATTGATTTTGATGGTCAAATGGCAATTATTCGGTAACATAACTCATACATTTTATCAAGCCTAAAATTTTTTAAATCAATGTCTTAAAGTAACTATTAATAAATATTACTGTAAACTGAATCATACTTTTATTTATAAGAATTTTAAATTATGTCATGTTAAGTTTAATCGAATCTGCGTAAGAGAGTTCAATAATTACTAAAAAAATTTTTTAGGCATTTACCTTTTTTTTAATTTATTATTATTGTTGTAACAAATATGTAAATTAACTATATGTAGGGAGAGCAATGGGGGCCCAGGGGATAGGGGGATAGATATTTGATGACAATGTGGTAATCTAAGAGAGGCTAAAATACGCGTACGGGCCGTGATGGCTCAGGGAATAGAGAGCTCGCCTTCCAATGAAGTCACCAGGTTCGAATCCCAACGCTGGCTGGTTGATACGAATTCCACACCCGTCTTGCACCGACCACAGTGCTGACGTAATATATCCTCAGTGGTAGACAAATCATGGGTTAGAGCCCCCTTGCCGTCATGCTAACCATGAGAGATTTTCGTGGTTTTCCATACCATTTGAAGCAAATGCGGGTTAGTTCCATCAAAAAGTCCACCACTTAGGCAAATTTTTCCCAGCACTTGATCCAGGAGTTCCCTTGTCTTCTGGATTGGGTTCAAAATTACAAGGCTACGGAGTTGAACATTAGTAGTCGTAAACGCTTTTATTTCCGTTTAAACCATTTTGAGGTATTTTTAAAGTAACTATTTTTTATCTTTTACCGAGATTTATTTAAAAATATTGAATTTTAAGAATGATTAGTTGAAAGTTGTTTCTTAAGTCTAGTACAAAAATTAATATCGAAATATTTTTTTGAAAAATTACATTAATTGAGAATTGTTCTTGTTTTTTAATAAATTTGCTACTGAGTTTAAAAGTGAGCTATGTGTTACTACTTAACATTGAGAGGTGCAGTTACGGAGCAAAAATGCTTAAAAATTTTGTAAATGATGCTTGTTTTTAAATTGCGAACTTGAACTATTCAATCGATTAGTGTTTATTACTGAATTAAGTTGCAATTAATTAACGTTTTATATGTTTCTGCTCCTCCATTTTTCTAAAAGAAATATAAAAATTATGAATTTGATTTAGGTATAATAAGAAGGAATAGAGTTAATAAGATGATTGTCAACATTTATTTATGATTTATAATTATTATTGCACCTTTTCTTTTAATTTTTAAATCGCATTGATTTTGCTGTGAAAATATAAATACCTCAGTCATTTAATAATTAATCTTTAAATAATTAACAAAAAAAAATTATGCTTAATAAGCACAAAACAAAAGTCACTATTGGAGTGTTTTAGGAAAAAAACGCGCCAATATAAAACTTGGCATGTATTCTTTAAAATCTTTGCAAAAATGAGCGTGACAACGCCAAGGAAAAAAGGAAGAATTTTTCCCGTCAAAAGTTGATCACGTTGACAGAGGAATACCGACTACACTATGCCAGTTAAAACCTTCTTAGAAGAGTTTCTTTATCATTTTGAAATGTGCCCCTCCTAACCCCCCCTCATTGCAGTAATTATGGCACAAATTAAGTTCATCGCCAACTTTGCGAGCTCTTTAAGGCGTAATTAAGAGTAATTTTTTCTCGTCCCAGCTAAGCTAAAATGAAAAAAAAAAAAAAAAAAAAAAAAAAAGAATTCCCAACGGTGCTTAAATGCCAATCGCACTTTTCTTGGAATGTGTGGTTTTGTTGCTATTTTTAAAGGGGGCTTATATTCTCGTGGCGCCATCTTTTGATTGAGTAAATGAAATTTTCAGTTGCATTTATGAGTTGCAAAATCTTTCAATTTAATAATTAAACTAACGATTTAATCATTATTTTACGAAATTTTCTAACTAAATATGGGATTATTTGCCTGTAGCTCCAAATATCTATAAAAATTACTAAAGTTTTATTTTCTTAATTTAAATTATTTTTTTTCTTCTAAATTTTAATAACAGCATTACTTATTTAATATATTTAATATTAAAAAAAAATCTCAATATCATAGACAAACAACTGTATAAGATATGAAATCCTTTCACTGATGTGGCATGGTGTTATAAATGTCAACATTTGTTACACGCATATATTCATTTAATCTAATGAATTTCTTAATTCGGTATTTCATTATGCCTAATCATTTGCAAAATTGTACATAGTTTATATAGTTGAAAGCATTATACCCATTTATAAACAAAGGCATTTAATTAATATTGCCAATGTAGGTTTTATTTACCATTTTATTTCTGGAATCTATTTTTTAACACGGTGATATATTGGGTAAATCATACCGATTCATGCAAGTAAATAAAACATTGTATTATTATTGCCTAAGTGAGGGATATTTTACAGGACGCCATATCACGGAAGAAACTTTTCATGGCAAATGCTGTTAAACCTCTGTTGCTAATATAAAATTTAAATTATGGTAAATGTGAGTTTAGTAAACCCCGAGTAAACTATGAAGTCTCAAATGCTGAGAATCTTTTTTTAAAAATATCAGCAACAAAAAAATAAATAAATAAAATAAAATAAATTATAGCAGAATTATTCTCAACTGGTGTAATCTTAAACAATTCTTCCATAATTTTCAATTGCAATTGTAAGTGAAACGGAATTTGCTGTCATAAAGGTTTTTCTCACTATATAGTGTCCCCTTAACAAAAACAATTTTACATACTTGTAGGGTTTGTAAAGGAATTCCGAAATTTAAAATAAATTAACCGTTTTATAGTAGGTAAAAGAGAGGAAGTGCGTTTACCTATAGAACTGAATCAATAGCACCATTCATCTATTTTACCTATTGTTGACCCACCTGAAATCAAGCTCTCCCTTTGCCTAGTCTTCTCAAGACGTGATAATGAGTACCCCCCAAAGATTCCAATTCGTAACGGTCATAAATTTTCTTTTTGTCCAGTTGACATCTGGGAAAAAAAATCATCTATTTCTACTGAAAGATCATCCACAAATATACTTGTTTAAAGCAGGTAAATAAGTGTGGAATGCATTTCTCAAAACGGTGGGTTGGTCCTCATTTAAAATCAAAGTGTGCAGATTTCTTAACTTGCAACTTAATCTTTTGTTACAATTGTATAAACCATTTCTCAAAATAGACGGACTGGTCTTAATTTAAAATCAAAGTGTGCAAATTTCTAAACTTGCAATTTAATATTTTGTTACAATATAATTGTAGAAAACATTTCTCAAAATGGTGATCTTAAAATCGAAGAGTGCAAATTTCCAAAATTGCAGTTTAGAATTTTTTTTACTGTATAAATTAAGAATACATTTATCAATACCTTGTGCTGTACTCATTTAAAGTCAAATTTTAAAAATTTTGATTTCTAATGTAATATTTTGTCATACATTGATTATATATAATATTTTAAAAATACTCGCAATTTTTAAAACAGTAGACTATTAAACATTTAAACTCCAAAGAGTGCAATTTCATATGAGACTTATTAATTAAAAAAAAAAAAAGAGTTAGAACTTACATTTTATAATGGTGATCGGATCATAACTTAAAATGACGGAGTAAAAATTCATAAACTTTTTAATACAATGTTTTATCAACTCTAAAATAAAATAGTAATGAATTCTTTACCAAAATAGTATGTTTCTTGAAAGTTACAATAAAATTAAAAATGGGAATTTTCCTTTAGGAATGGACATTAGTTGGTTGTCAATAGATTTATTTTGAATAATTTTAGCTTCCTTTGTAATAAAGGTTACTATAATCTATTCTGCAACTTAGAAATGTTCTCACATGTATAATTTTTTTTAAATGAAAACAAAATAGAGATATATTAAAAGAAATATAAAAATCTTTAGTATAAATAAAATTGTAAGGTTACTCTTAGCATCAATTTCACGTTAATATATTAACATTAACTCTTTTCAAATTTAAACCTCTCAAATAAATAATCCTTGTTTGACGCAAACTAAGGCATGTGCTACTTGTTAATTAAATATTCACACATTATTTTAAGGCATCCGGACGAAAATACTCGATGCAGTGGTTCGATAAAGTCAGAAAATTTACCACAATTCTTCTAAGTTCATCACACATTATAAAACTATAATTCTTTTTTTAATTTTAGCATAATCATTACCAAAGCGTTTCCTTCAAAATTACCGATCTTTTTGGTGTTCCCATAGAGCCGGACAAACTATACATTTTACCGTATTCTGGTAGTTTTTACCAAACTATCTTTTTCTCAGTGTACCCTGAACACAAAACGTATATATTTGCTCATAATTAATAAATGCTAAACTAATTATCGCTAAACTATACTATACTTTAAAAACAATGAGAAAATGATTGCAACGCAACGAAGATAAACAAATTGGATGTCGAGATTGCTCACAATCATTTTTGTTAAATAATTCACGTTCAGTACTGCGAAATTCACTTAAAATAAAAAAGAATATGAATACTTCCAATTTAACTCCAAAACAAATCACCCAAGAAGACTAAAATTTCATAAAAATCGATATATTTCAATTCATAGAATGCATCCTTTGTAAACCAAATGAATGTTTTCTGGACATCCTGTCTATTGTGGTTCAACTTTGCAATATTCTTTTTTTCTTTCTTATATTTCAATGTTATCGATATTTCACTAACTTTTTGACTAAGATAGATTGCGACCACCTAGTACAAGAAATCTAGGGAGTCTTGTCAATCTTCCGTTATTTAAAAGTGAAGTCCGAATGGTTTGTTGTTCAATGTGCGGTAACTTCAAAAGAACGGATTTAGAAGTTCCAAGAAACTGAAGCGGTACGATATTACCAAATTAAAAGCTTAATTCGTTTTAAAAATATATAAATAGGATGTAAGTCGACAAGTTTCAAAAGCTCAAAAATTATCGTTTTCAAAGTATCGTATTTAAAAAAAAAATCGTTTTACATTCCAAATCACTTTTGTTGATCGCAAGTCTAGAAAATAGGGGTCGGTTTTTGAGCGCTTGAAACATGTCGAATGTTATTTTCTATTTATATATTTTTAAGGAGAATTAGTTTTTAATCTGATAATTAAATGACCACATATAATAGAAACTTTAGATTTTGAAATTGCAAAAACTTGAAAGTTTTGTTTTTGAAGTGATTTTTTTCGTTATTAAATATATATATATATATATAAAACTAAATTTGATTGCCATTTTGGAATGATCGACTTAGGTTAGATATTATGAAATAATGTAAAATGTGAAAGATCACCGGTAAGAAAGTAGTGGAAAAAAACATCTGATAAAGCACTTTGATAATAATTTCATGAATTTATGGTCAGTTTGATTTGAGCCGTTGAACTCAAATTTAAAAACCCATTCAAATGTACTTATATCTTTTTTTTTTAAAAACAATAATTTTTACTAGAAGTTTGCGAAAACAAAATTTTAATTTTACACGCATTTTATAAAATTGTATGTATCAATTAACAAATCGTGTTAACAATATGAATACAATGACGAGTTAAAAATATGAGCAAAAATAATAAGCTGTTTAATTCTATTATAGTATTTTTTTTTTTAAAAAATCTCTAATTGAAAAATGTTATTTGCCTACCATTATTTACCTATATTGTTTGTGCAAGTAAAATTATTAGAATTATATATAATATATAAATATTTTTGAATTCTAATAATTTTGTTAAATAAATATTAAAAAGTAAAAAAAAAAAAAATTCTATCAAAGAGCTTTATGTTAAATTTTGTACACTAATTAAAATAAAAATATATTCTATTTCATTAGAATAAAAATTAAATTGCATTTAATTCTGGCTCAACGATTCGAACCGAATTGGGCACTAAATTATTCGACGTTATTATTTGAATTTTGTGTTTAATTATAGACGTTAATGTTATAATTATTTTAGTAATGTTTTATCTGGTGCTTTCTTAGGATAAATTTTCCTTGGAGCTTTTTTTTTCATTCACAGGATATTTTTAATGCTCTTTAAAATAGCAATCTGAAATTTATATTATGGTTAAACCTCTCTTCTTTCCCATTGTACTTTTTTTTTCTCAAATAACCTTTGGGTATTTTTTTTCCTTTAAAAAATAAATCCGAAAAAGTGTGAATACTTTTATGTATATTTAAATTAATACACTTCACAATTTATAACATTAATCTGCCACTTATTTTTTTTTTCACTGTTTCGTAAGATCGCGCTGTTTGACTTCGTTCCCTAAACCATTCAATTCTGTACCAAAATCTTTTCCAAAATAAAATCTTCCTTCCCACCAAAATAATCACAGATTTTGCATTTAATACATATCACGCCTAGGCAGTTTATTACATTTGCACTTTTTCAACAGTTTGACCTCGAGTAACGACCCCTCGAATTTTCTAGTTTTTCAGAATAAAATGTTTCCACGTGTTTCCCGCCAAACTATTAACTTTTCCTGGAAAAGGTTTCTACGAGGTGTTTTCCCTCCATTCATCTTTTCAATAGTCCAAGCAACTTCTAAATGAGCACGCTCATTTGTCCGTGGTTTCCTCCCCCCGTATCTTCCTGACCTACGGACATTCTTCTACTACCCCTCTGAAGTTTGCTAAAATTGAAGACACCACGCAGTCTTTTAGTTAAACAGTACAACGAACTAGAAGTTGCTACGAAATTCGGTTGTAAAATCTGTGGTATGAAGACGGGTATAAGTGCACGTGAACTCATTGACCATTTTATTTCTTGAAGATTTTTAAGAAGTTTCAATCAGGATTATTATGGAATTATTGAGTAATCATATTACTGTGCCTTTTCATGGATTTAATACATCCGGAGATGTTGGTATTGCGGAGCGATTTTTGTCGGTAAGATTATTAAGAAAACATGTAATCAAAAATTCGCATTAAGGAAATGTGTTTTGTATTCTGTAGGTGGTTTTAAGTAATTTAAATAGTAAATGGCGTTTGTTAGCTTAAATTAATCTTCAGCTTTCATAGAACTCCTTACTGTTACTACATATAATATATATTTTTTGACATAAATATAAAATTCTTTTAAACATGTAATAAGATATGAAAATGCTTTATGAAATGTGCCAGAAAAATTTAGGTTAAAATTTTTCTTACAACTGCTTTTAATTGTGTAAACATCATTTTAAAATACATAAATATATATTTGATCAGTTATTCCTTGTATATTATCAGTTAAATTTAATTGAATTTTTTTGTAAAATTTTGTGAAGAAAGTTATAAAAGTTTTTTTTATTTATTGAGGTATTAGGCTATTTATTTTTATTAGGTTATTTATTTTTGGTTGTGTAGTTTAGTTTTTAACTAAGAATTATGTGCTAAAACATAAAATACTAAATTTATTTTCAATGAGTTGTGTCAACCAAAATGTTCGCATTTAGGTTTAACGGATCAGTTATAAATTCAAATTTTTGTGCATTTAAGAAAACTTTCCAACTATTTATCTAAATTAGGATGAATGAAGTTAGAAATGGACAAATGTCATGTATAATTTTTTAATGTTTGATGCGAGGAATTAATGAATATTTTCATTTTAAATCGTAGCACGATTTTTCTAAACTTTAAGAAACCCATCATAAATTTATTCTAATTTAATCAAGTACTTCATGCTTTTGAATTTATTATCAAAAATTATTCCCTTACAACACTAATTTATGATAAGTCCAAGTTTATCTATGCATCCCGTTTTATCAGATAATTCTAACTAAGTGGAGAATTCTATTAAAATTTGATTATAAACATTTCACGAATTTTATGATTAATGAATTTCAACTCTTTATACTTCGAGCTCGCATTAATCAGATCTCAAAGCTTTAGTACACAAGCTTACCTCTTGCCATTAATAATAAATTCCAGACACCAACAAGCCAGTATCTTTAAAAAGTACTTTTTTTTTTTTAAATTAAGCAATAAATAATGACGTAAAAAATTAGATTTTTTTCTTTCTTTTTGCCTGTGTTAGTATTAAAAAGTTTTTCAGCTGGCGTTGAAAGGTTGGCTTAATTAAGAGTGAGGCACTCTCAAATGAAAGTAATATAATGGGAGAAGGCTTGTACTTATGCGTCTGATTGGCGAGAAAAAACTATTTTGACCTTTTTTAATTGTGTGGAACCAATGATCATTAATTCCGAGAAGTTAATAGAGTTGTTCACGCTTTTTTTTCTCTACAGCTTCTCGTCTTATCTGATAGACAAGAATAACTAATAATTAACAAGGAAATTATATTTTGAAACTTTGTTTATTGCAATTTTGACACTTTTTTTTTGGTTCAGTTTTAATTAACATGTTATAATTCCATTGACAGTACTTCTTCTCAAAATGTTCGTAACTTATCCATATAAGACTTAAGTTATATTAGATTGTATCGAGCATGTAATTTTTTCAGGTAAATTTAAGCTTTTTTTTTATAGTTATGTATATAGATTTCTGGAGCAATTGGTTGTTTACCCTACTTGAGTCTTCGTAAAGATTTCTTTATCTTTATCAAACTTTAGTCATAATTTTTACAAATTCCTTTTATTCTGTTTGCATTATTCATTTTTATAGTGGTATCTAAAAGCTTGTTTTCGATGTTAAATATGGAATTTCGTTGTATATTTTGGAAGAATTTTTGCAGTATGAAAAATATATGTACTTATAAGGTGTTGGAGTGTTAATTTCTTCTTTATTCTCTTTGTGATATATATTTAATAGGTCAACGTTGAATTTTATTTTGATGCTAATCTATAATTTTTTGGCTACTTTTCGCTTGCAGTTTGTTTAACGAGCAGCACCAAAGATATTTGGTCATTTCTTCCAAGTTGTTACAAATTACGATAAGTTAGTAATGATCAATTATTGTAATATTTGAAATATAAATATTTATACATGTTTCTATTGCAATGAAGATATCGATAAAATTTTAGCTATTTTGTTTTTAAAAAAATGCTGTTAAGAGAATGAAGTTTAGAATATTTATATATTATTTTCCTATAAATCTTGATTACACACTTCGTAAAATTGATATAGTAGTAAATATTTGTAGTTTAGTAGATGTAAATAACTATAATAAAAAAATTGCCATGATAATATTTAGATTTGAGTGAATTTAAATTGTGTCGTTTTTTTTTTTTTTATCCATTGTTCATATTTCTTATACAGATTTAACAGAAGATCGATAATCAAAATTAATAAAAATACAATATCCTTTTTTTTTTTCTTCATCTTTGTAAACCTTTAAATTAGACGCTTTGTAATTGAGTGGTTACTTTCAAATTCGGTTCATCTGGAAATTTCAATTGATTCGTTCAGAGTAAAAACTTGTAGTTAAAGTATCAATTTGAAAATAGTACGAAGGGCAAGTTTAATGTAAAACTGTCAAAGTTTGTTTCATTATTACATTGCCCGAAGTCCTTTTTTTTGTATCTATAAAAAGCATACTTTCAAAAATCTAAAAAAAATTAAGCATTCTGACTTTTTTTTAAGCGAATATGTCTTTGACATAACTTATATCCAGAAATATCAACTCCATTTTTGGACAATCATTTGTTATCAAGTAATTTTCCGATAAGATCAGGTCTGATAAGCAACATGTTTATTTATTCGTTTTTCACTGTCAAAAATAATTTATTTTTTCTTCTACTCTTTCTTTCATTTTAACACCAGACATGCGTGAAGTAATGAATTATCCTGTCTGTGTGATAAGGAGTTTGATGTGCATATTATTATCATTACCACCAAGCCATTAGTAAAGTAATAGTTACACTACACGTGTTTTGGGTTGAAGATATAGTATTTCACCGTTCGAAAAGTCAAATAGAAAGATTGATGAAAGTGCAATTTAAAAGCTGTTTTAGATATACTTATAGTTTTTAAAGTTGTTTTTATTCTTACAAATATTTTTAGAAATATTATTACTAATAGTTTGATACACAATAACGATTGTTTTAAAAAGATTACAAATGCAGGATTTGATAAGACAAAACGTTTAGTTTGAAAATATGTGATAGATTTAATTTTTTGTTCGAATACGAATGTAACATTACTCGAATTACATTGTTCGAATACACAACTAACAGATTTTAATTAAAATTAGAGTTAATTATTTGAGAAAATTCAGCGAAATTGGATTAAATAAAGAGTTATATCAGGTTCAAGGTTAATTTTTGCGATGGATGCCAATTTTTGTTCGAATACGAATGTTAATCAAATTATACATTATTGATATTTTTCATTATCATTTCGAGTTAGTTATTTCATAAAACTTAGTAGATCTTGATTTAAATAAAAGGTCAATCTTATTTTAAATGTCTGTTTGTAATCAATGCAAATTTTTTATGTTGGCACAAGTGCTTATAAAAATACACGCCTATTTGATATTTTGATTAACATTTAATTTAAATTTGATTTCCTTTTAAAAAAATTATATTTATATAAATTTAGTTTAATTTGTTTGAAACATATAATAACAGTATAGTTACTAATAAATCTTAGTTTTTTTCCTTAAAATTTAGATTAATTATTATTTAGCGTATTAATTATTAGCTATTTTTTTTATAAAATTTAATTTATTATTATACTGTAAATGAAATTTTAAAAACTGAATATTACGTAAATATCGCATGAACTGACATTGCTTATATTTATTCGTGTAATTTAAATTATAAGTCTGAGCTTTAGTTAAAAATGATATAACTAAGCTAATTCAATAATACCTCATCAGTTATAATATTTAGTTTCAAACACTTCTTACCACTCAGTTACTCTACTTAAAATCTTGTTCACGTCGCCTCAAAAAAAAAAATCTCGTTAAATACGAGGTTTAAGTTTCCCGCGAAACTACTTATATAATCTTTATTTATTGGGCATTTTGGGAGTTTTTACAGGATTTTGAAACAGTTTAGCGGTTTTAGAAGGCGATAATGATGCAGTAACTGTTACATTACATAATACGCCTATTATTTTTTCCGGCTTGAGTAAAAAAGGTGTTTTTTTTCTTCCTAAAGAAAGTTTATAAGTAAAAAGTGCAAATGATGCAAAGGGAGGCATAATTGTTAATTATTTAAGCTAGCCGCTACTTTGAGAAAACATCACTGACAATAGGAATTGGGTGACTCAGTGGTTTAGTAGGTGGCTATTGAGTGGCAAGATGGCAATTATTTAAAATGTTTTCTTTGACACTTAATTTCTTGTAACTAAATTAGAAGGTAAAAAGCAAATCCACGTTGAAATAAACGGTAAATTAAGTAATATTCAATGTTTTGGAGAGGCTTCTTTACAATGTATTATTGTGTAGCATAATAGTTTATATTTTATTTTAATACTTTTCATTTCAAAAAGTTCATCATTAATTTCTGTAAATAGTTAGTATATATACGCTGAAAGACAGTGAATTTAAATTGAAAGTGTATGTAACATTCTAAACAATAGTATTTTTAAAATAAGAACTATAGGTATATTTACTTACCCAAAAAGTAAAACAGCGTCCTCTTAAGAAAGACCGCTATTAATCAAATGATTCAAAATTTTCTAGATTCAAAATATTGATAGACATATTCGCAAGAAAAAAATTAAACACAAAATAGAATCGTGAACTTAACTTAATTAGATTGTAGTAGAACATAACAATTTTACTAGATTTTATTATCGTTTGCTTTTTAAAATAAAACGATACAAATTCCAGCTTATAGCTCGCACGCAATTAAATAATAAATAACTCACTCATAAAATCAGGCTTGAGCGAAAACATCTCAAGTATCGCTTATGTATCTGCCACTCAAGTTCGATTTAACGCAAAGAAGTATTTTACTCAAACATAGGTACACAACTCAAGTTGAGTTAAAAAAAATTCGCTCGAGTAGAGGAATTCACTCATTCATTATAAAAGTGTACAGACAGATTGTCAAAAACAGAAAGATACTTTTTTGCTGTATATTATCATGTATCATAGTGATTTAAATTTCATTTTAATTGTTTCTTTTTTTAAAAAAAATGTATCTTTAACTTTGTATAGTTATATACAATATATATATAAATACAGCATTTTAAGATTTTCAATCTACTTCTTTTTGTGTTAAAAATGAGGCTTACAACTGTGATTTCCAGGTTTTCCTTCCAATTCAATCTTTTGGAGGTTTTGGATTCGTTTATCAGTTATTTTTTTACAGTGAGGTAGTCAAATATAGCCTACATTTTGTATATTTCCAACGCTACTCTGCATCAGCTGATTATATAGTACTTGCTCTCGCCTATATAGTATTTATACTATATTGGACAGATTTTAGGATGCTGAACTATGTTGAGATATTTAGGAAAGACATATAATTGAACAGAGTGCACTATAATGCATAGTTAAAGTGCGCTATATTTAGTTATAATGGAATTGAAATTTTTTCTTTCCAAATTCTCAAGATTTTCTTTTGTCTTTTCCCTTTATTGTCACTATTCACGAATGTTTGATAGTTAAATATAGTTATAGCGTGCTCTAATTAGGTATGTTGGATAGCATATATTGTATTAGAATAGCAGGATTTATTTTTGTGCACGTTTATTTTTTATTGTTGCTTCTTATGATAGTAAATATAGTTATAACAAAAATATAGTTAAAGCTAAATTAATATTACATTTAAAATATCTAAAGCCTATTTCATTCTGCGAGTACGTGGTAGGCATTTAGAGCAATACAATCTTGTTGGAAGTTTGACCATTTCCGAAATCTCGTTGACAACTTCCGGGTTATGATTTTCCAACTTCCCTCATTGTGTTCGAAAAAGAAAAACCATTCTGACAAACGTTCTCTTCCACCTATTTGATCTGAAAGCACACCATTTCTGCCCAAACAGCTGTTACCTGTCATGTTATGGGGCTCCTCCTGATTTGTCACCCGGAGCAGTGGTCAGGAGTGATTGTTACTCTGAGAGTAATCCGCTGGGGGTAAATCCGCTGCTTATAAGGAAAATAGATTATGAATTTCTGCTCAATTTGATGACGGAGTTATTTTAAACGTATATTTTCTTGTTTTCTAAGATATCTTTAAATTAATGTTTCTGTTAGAAATAATTGTTTTGCAACTGATGAATAGTTCAAATGGTACTGGATTTATATTGCAACTGATGAGTTTTGATTCCAATTCCCGAACTTTTACTTCAAAAAAGGGAAAATTTTTTTTGATTGATGACATTCTAATGAATAAGTTCTAATTGTACTAGATTTCTTGGCAACTGAGTTTTGATTGCATTCCCTGTACTTTTCTTTCAATAGTAAATAAGTAAATAAAAAATTCAATCCTTCTGATTGTAACTGTTGAATAAGTTCTACTTGTATTGGATTTATTTAGCAATTGATGAGTTTTGATTCTACTTTCTGAGCTTTTTTTCAATAGATAAATAAATAAGTAAATAAAAAATTCAATCCTTCTGATTGTAACTGTTGAATAAGTTCTAATTGTACTGGATTTATTTAGCAATTGATGAGTTTTGATACCATTTTCTGAACTGTTTCAAAATCAAACATCTTATTTTAAAAATAGAAGTGTTCTTTTTTTTAAATAATAATTAGTCTAAACAGACCTTTTTAGATAAAAAGATGAACTGCTTTAGTGTACTAAGAATTAAAATTATTAATAGCAACTCTATACATATATATATTTAATAGTTTATGTTAATGTTACAAACTTCATTAGATATAAACATTTTCAATTTTATTCGATATAAGTATTATTTTTATTTGAATAATTCCCTGTGTGAAAATCTGTCTGTGATTGCGATTTCAGTTAGGTTGTGATTAGGTTAGGTTATGTTTTTTTCTTTGGCGATAGATAATATGGTAAAACTGCTTATTTTAAGTATGAATAACAAACTTAAAAAATTTAATACTATAGTGATGGTAACTAGATTAGATATTCTTGATTGCAATGTAACTTAATATGTGATAGATTTAATTTTTTGTTCGAATACAAATGTAACATTACTTGAATTACTATTGCTATCAAAGCACCTTATTAAAATGCTATGTTTATAATAATTATTCATTTTCTAAGTAGATTATTTTTAAATACAAGACTGTAACAAAGGATCAGGTTTTTATTGCGTTATTTTTATAACAATCTTATACTCTTGTCACTTTCTAAAATTTTTTATAAATTTATTTTATTTCAAAATTTATGAGATAAGGAAATTTAAAACTTTCTTTTATAGTGCTAGGTAAGATTTATCAATATTAAAACACTTATAGAATGCCTTTACGTGTTGACAGAGTTTTCTTAGCAAGTAAAGACATCCTCCTTCGTACTAATAACACAAGTAGACGAAACATGATTCTAAACACATTTTTGACCCCCGATCCGTCAAAACTGTCGCAGTCCGGCTTGAAATTTCTACATTTTAGTTCATCTCACGTGGATCCTTGTTTATCTTAGTCATGATCTTGACGCTTGTCTTGTCGGGGGATCGTGAACGGTATGGTTTCGGATGTCCTTGCTGACAGAACAAACATTGGTTTGCTGTGATCGTTATGAGATCTTTTGGTGCTGATGTAAATTTCGAGACAGATCAATCATTTTGATATAGTAATCATATTTGATTATATCTAAATTCAACCAAAGTCATTCCGGTTAGTAAATATGCATTAGATTGTATCTCAATGCGGAAAGCACGGAAATAGTTTACGGTAACTATCTCAGTCATTTTTAGGCCGATCGAAAAGTTAATTTTCATCCAGGTATGGATACAATTTAAATAGGCCTATTGGAGGAAAAATTTACATTTACAATAATGTTTAATAACAAGTGTCTCAAGCATATTTAGACTATATAGGCGACTCTAGTTTACCTCTAAGTATGTAAATAGATTGTACCTAAGGAAATATTAAATGTCAATTATTTCAGTAATTTTTAGTCCGATTACAAAGCACTAACTTGCTTCGAAGATCTTCGCAGCAAATTACATTGTACACATCTCTAATTTTGATAGGCTTATTATAAAAATATGAAGAAGAAAAATTAAATTTACAGTAATATTTAAACGAATTTACCTCTGTCATTTTTAGGCTTATTTGAAGGCACTAATTTACGTCTGAGTATGTATCGCTAATTTTAATGAGCTTAATATAAAAAAGTCAAAAGAACCAAGCTCTATTCAAGTATTTCATTTGAATTTTTAAATATTTATATAAAAAATGTTTAAATGTCAAAAATGTTACTATTATTCGAATAGAATGATATTAAATAAAATAAAAAAAATCCATAATAAAATCGTAGAATTCAAATAGAAATTTTTATTTTTCAGTTGCTTGCGTGTAAACCAATTTTATTTGTTCGAAAAAAAAGTATGTATTCATTACGAGTCAAATTCTAAAAAAAATGGCAACAGCTTCGAGTACTATTTTGCGAGCACAGGATTGATTCGTTTTGGTATATTAAGGTCCAAGTGAGGTCTGGCACGGTTTTTTGAAGAATATAAATAAAGGGGGGAGTTGAAAAAGGCAGTTTGTGGGCGTTGATACCGAATTTCGCACGCCAAATCCATATCCGCCTCCCCTCTTTATTTGTATTCTTGTTTCCTTCATTGGAGCATCACTCGCAGCTTCTTTACCCACAATTCCGTCAGTGGTTTTGCTTGTAGCCATTTTTTTGTTTTGTTTCATCATTTTATTCAATGATTTATTATCCTTTCTGAGCAGTCACGATTGTACAGTTATCCTTTTTACCTCTCTTCTGTTTACTGATGGTATCGTCTTCTTAATTGCCGGATCTAGGGTGTGAAGTACTAAAAAGAGGGAATGTCTTTCATTCTTGGAATTACTACCTTAGATGGATTTCCCTGGCGTTTGACCTGCGGGATGTATTTATAGAAATCACGTAAGGAATATTGTCGTAATGTTTCAGAAAGCGAAAGGCAAATGCAGTGAATTGCATAGTAGCGAGTTACTATGCACCTAAACATTATTGCATGTATTGTTTTTCTGAGTTATCAAGTGATAATTCTTTACTGATGGTATCGTCTTCCTAATTGAAGGATCTAGGGTGTGAAGTACTAAAAAGACGGAATGTCTTTAATTTTTGGAATTGCTGCCTTAGATGGATTTCACTGGCGTTTAACCTGCGGGATATATTTATAGAAATCACGTGAGGAATATTGTCGTAATGTTTCAGAAAGCGAAAGGAAAAAGCTATGAAGTGCATAGTAGCGAGTTACTATGCACCTAAACATTATTACATGTATTGTTTTATTTTTTGTTGGTTTTTTTTTATGAGTTATAAAGTGATATTTCTTTACGGATGGCATCGTGTAAAGAATGAACTTATGAACAAAAATATGCAATAATGCAGTACAGTCACCCCGTTTATAAATGAGGAAAACTTGGGTTTCTTATGGTAAAACATTAATGTTTATAATGCAGTGGTTCAGTGTATTAAGGAACTAACCATTTGAAAGAAAATGCGTTTTATTGATTTGATTTGTTAATTTCATGCTCGTGTGCGTTGAATGTTTTATTCATAAATAATTTAACAGCAACAGATGTTTAAGACTAATGTGATTTTGTTGTGTAGTCGAATAGCTTAATCATTTAATGAATCTGGACAAAATAAACAAAGCAAATCATGACCTCATTAAATTTTAAAAAATGGTAGTTATGTTGCTTGAAAAATTATGTTAAATTATTTAACTAAATTATGTTAATTGTACTAAATGTAACAAAAACATGGAATTTTATTGGTCCGCATTTTTTTCAGGAATTGCAGAGTTTATTTTGAGGTGTTTTTGCTTGTAATTTACGTGTTTTTAACATATTACTTCACGTTTTTTTATATGGACTAATAAACTAACCATGTGACATCTACCTTAATTTTTACCCAATCACTGATGAGGAATATTGTAACGTAATTCCATGGTTTAGGTTTGAACATTGTAAGAAGATTAGCGTTTGATGTTGAATTCTAGACAAACGATGAACAAATTACACCCAACGTATTTTACTATGAGATTTTCAACATAAACTAACCGACATTGCTCTTTATCTAATCATTAATTAGGAATATTTTACCGTAAATGTATGATTTGTTTAGATTTAAACATACTCAATTGATCCAGCAAATTTATAAATTTCACCATAGCAAATTATGCATAAAGCATATTTTGCATTGAATTAATTGTTAACATAAACTAACCATGGGAGCAAATGCTATCATGTAACAAAACATAATTTACAATGAACATAGTCCGCCCATTGAACCGGAGATTTATATTCTCAGTATATCAAACAATGTAACATGTCTTGCTATGATATCTTATCATAATTTAACCATGAGGACAAAAGATATTATGTAAAAATATCACTTTTCTGTGATACAAGAAGAAGAATAACGAGGTTGCAATTGTAAAAATTCGTTTATTTAAAGCCTTCATGTATAATGAATTCAGTTATATACGTTTAATATTTATTGATGTAAGATTGCTCAACTTATGTTAAACATGAACAAACCAATAGGACATATGTTACTGTGTAACAATATCACTTGATGGTATATATGCCTATCAATTATGAAGAACATTAGATAAGCTTTATCAAACATTGCTTGTCAGAGGTATAATTTTCCTGTCCAGTTAAAATGCCGATACAGCGCCGATAAAATTGGGGTGAATTTTGATGTCCTAAACTGCGGGAAAAAATAACTTTCTTTACAAACCATAAACGTCATCGGTTATTTAAATGTTTGATTCATTCTTTTGTTTGATGCCCGCAATGAAGTGATTATTGCAAGAAATCATCAGACCAAGACCACGTGATGCTATCTTAATACAATGTCGCGCCACTGAGTCTATTATGAGTGGGGAAATGATTCGCTGTGGAGTCTTATTCTTGGTGATTTTTTATTATTTTTTTATTATACAAACTTGCGTTTATTTTGTTGATTTTATTAGACAGGAGGACGGAATTCAAGCATGGAATATGTGATATGGGACCTTAAAGATGCAACTTTTGAATGATTGACAAATATTTAAACTATCTTTTAGCTTTCTATTACTAAGAATTTTATTTTGATTTTTAAAATGGAATCGTATAGTTAATGCATAGTTGGGCAATGAAAAATAACTTATGTTTTAAATAATTTTTTATATAGTATAAATATCATATAATTCTAATGATAACGAATGATAAAAATGTGTTCTCTACAAATGCGTGTTAAAATTTAAAAACGATAATATTAATATTTTCTAAAACTCAAATGATAATATACAATGAAAATAATTCTCGTGACGTCAGATTCAGCAACGAACCTTATTTAACCAAAACCATGTGTTACTGAATCATTTATTTATATTTAAAAAGGGAGAAAAAGTAACTGTTAGTTGCAATGTTTTTTATTAAGATTCCGCAATGCCGTTAATTTACAGAAGTTATAGAATTATAATTAAATATAATTGTCAAGCATATAATAAATGAAAGAAATGATTAATAATAGAATTATTAACAGGTTTGAAATAAAACCGTGAAAAAAATTTAAATTATTAAACAATAAGTACATTTAAATTTTTTTTCCTTGTGTAAAATTTTATTCGTACTTATATATTTTCCAAGAAACTTCAATAAACTTTTCTTTTTCCCCATAATATAGCTTACAATAAATATCAAGTATTTTTCACCAAAATATCAAATACTACAAAAGCCTGTTTTGCAATCTAATTATTTACTTTCCGTTGTAAAATTTAATGATTTGAATTCAAATAGTTATTAACTTTCACTACTTCTCGTAAAAATGTGTTTTATTAGATAAAACTTATTTCTCTAAACCGAGTTAAAATCAATATAATTTACAGTACAATTTAATTTCAAAGACTTTTCTTTTTCCATTACTTATTCTTTCAAAATTCAGCGAATCGGAATTCTTAACAAAATTGGATTCGTTTTAAAAATTTAATTACTTGAACTTTATTCTAGATAGATATCTTAGAAGTAATAATAAAAAAAAAAAAGAAAATGCATGATATCCATTGATAATTATCGATAATTCCCTCAGGTTCTGGCTCCATACCAGTTGCCAGGTTCTGACAATGAATGATTACATCAATAGGGGATACGACGAACCAAAAATAGGATCCCACTTCGGTGCCTATTACTTAGTACGTATAAATGTATATATTTTTCTTTGACTTGAAATTTGGGGTGTGTGTTTTGTTTATAAGGTTGAGGGTATTATTCTCGCTTTTTACTTTTACGCTTTCAGCTAATTTTCTGCACTTGCTAACTAATTGAATAAATTTGGTTTCTTTGGTGATTATTGTATAGCTTTAATGCAATGTTAAATTTAAATTCACTTAATACTTGTTCATATTTTTATTCGGTTATGTACTGCAATGCTAATTTATAGGGCTGTTATAAGATCAAAGCAGATTTTTGATTTCAATTTAAGATAAATTTAACTTTGTAAAGTTTGAAATTGAGTTTGGATGATTCAATCGAAAACTTCTGACTTAACAACCTTTAAAATATTTACAGTCGATTATGTTAAAATTCACTTAATTTTATATGCTGTCGATAGATAATAATTTTAGAGTTTTGAGCATTTCATTACTATTTAATTCAATATTAGAATATCAAATGTTGTAACGTACACTTTCGAGTTAAGATTGTTAACATTTATAGAACTCAAAATTACTTTATCGTTAGCATTTACAACAATATTTCCTTTTATTATGACTGTATAGTAAATTGTAACAAGTATGTACCATAATTAGGTTTTTGTTGCATATAGCGTGTAAAATGTACTAAGGAAGGTTTTCTTTTTATTAAATTTTTGATTCCTTCATTAGAAATTATTGTAAAACTCTTTTTATTTGTTTGTTTTCAAAATAAATTTATAGTAGAAAAGATATATAAAATTTTTTAAATTTATATCAAAATCCGAGAATCAGAAAAAAAGGTGCTTTATGAAATTAATATTCTTCGATTATCATAAACTTAAATCCTTTAGTCTCTAATATCATTTAATAATCTAGCAAGAAATAAAATATTGTATTATTTAATGACAGTATTATTAAAATTCATTAAGTTCTACAATATGTTATACATTAAGTAATACAATATTATGACTGTAATTTAATTTCCGTATAGGTATGCGAAAATATAGCAAAAACTTTAAGGAAGGAAAACAAAATTCTTACAAATGAGTTATTAAAAATTTTATATTAGTTTCAAAAGAATAAATAATATAGCAAAATACAAGATTTTAGTTTTTTTCCTTCTAAACTGTAGTCATTTGTAATGTTCAATAAATTTCTAGGCGTCGAAAAATTAATTCAGAAATTTTAAAAACCCTTTAAAAATTTTTTTAATTTACTTTTTTTTTTTTTTTTTTTAAATATTTGATGGAGAAAAAAATATTGATGTGAACTTACAAGAATATATTAAGAATTAACACTATTTATATATTTATATACTTATTGAAATTTAATAAAATATAGTGTATAAAGATATATATATTTTTTTTTTCGTATGCAGTTCTCCCTGAGATGGAATAAATTATCAAAAATATTATAAATGTTGTCAATCGGCACTATAAGCACTGCCCCATTCATGTAATAATTAGTTTACGGTTAGGAACATTTATTTACTTTTACGGTTTTGAAATCGTTTACAACTGGTATGGTACAAAATCCGTAAATACAAAACTACGCGGTTTCGTAACCATTTAAAACTATTTACAGAAATAGAAGAAATATTGTAGTGTTAATCCCCGTTTAGTCGGTCATGAGATTGACAGATATAGACCTCCCGGCATAGTGTGCACCCAGCTACAAGGAACTAATTGACTTCATTAATTAGGCCTAGTTGGCGTGAATAAAATTCTGATTGTTTAACTGTATTAAGTGAAAACAGTCAATAATTTTTTTAACAGTTTGAATACCATTTTTTTATGGTTATTTAACTGTTTTAGTTGAATATGGTAAAATAACAATGAAATAAATTGTTATTTAACTATTTTATTTGTGAAAGTTTCAAAAGTTTACGTTCAAGATAAATTAATGATATTTCCATGCACGAAATTATTTGCAAAAATACCCCCCAAATCATTATACCATTTTTTAATATATTACATAAATTAACGTCATTATATGTTATTAAACTAGCATTATTTTGAATCTGTAATTTATATTGGCAATTTGAACTGTCACACCTAATTTTTTTTCGATGACTCATCAAATTTTTGAGACATTACGTTTATCTTAATAGGAAAATATGCGTCTTGACGTGAGGGATGATTAATTAATTTCACATGTAAATAATACATTTCAAGTGGTAAATAGACTTCAGTTCGTAAAATAAATTTGCCGCTTTATCTCGACTCAAAATTCTCATTAATACTTTTTACTCTGTAAATTTTTATTTATTTTTTACACTCACTATGTAACTTCGTATAAGTCGTAGTCAAAACGTGCAAGTTAACACGAACCACATTAAACAAAGAAACATCATCTTCGACAAAATGTTAAACCCGACCGGTCTGGCGGGATTATTTTTTTTTTTTTAATGCTTCATTTTTCTCGCCAACCCCGAAGTTAACTGCTAAACCCTACTTTTTTTTTCTAGTTATTTTTAAAAAGGTACAGCGTATCATATTCTCCGTGGCTGTTTTATTTTAATATTTTTTTAAATGGTCCGAATTGATCAGACCGGTATGATCTCAAGATTTATGTAGGGGTTATAATGGAGGGTAAGTTGACTTATTACCAGCGGAAAAATGTGCCTAAATTGCCCAAAATTATAGGCAGGTAGTGTAAAAAGACTCCTATATAATGAAAAGCTGCGCTTAAAAACCGGACGATTGTTTAAAGATAGGCGGGTGGCTTAATTCGTGCGGTTGGCTACATAAACACGGATCTATTTCTTTACGCTAGTTAATCGCGAAGTACTTACTAAAGCTCGATTTGAGGGTGTGTTACGTTGCTTAAGGTAAATTCAGAATGATTTTATAAGTGATGAACACAGAACAATAAAGATATTTATCACGTGTTTTTGATAAACAAGCTCTTATGATTATTTCATTAATCATTATGGAATGAGCTGAGACTTACTATGAATTTTAAGTATTGGAATTTAGTTTTGCCCGTAGGATTTTAAACGAATCATTTAGTTCATTAGATTTTCAAAATCAGAAAAATATTTATATATGATTAAGTTCCAAACATACAAGGCTTATTTGGAACTCTGAAAGAATGTAAGTTTATTTTTAATAAACTTACATTCTTTGTTTTATCGCGTCTGTTGCAGTAATTATGATTTATATATATTCTATAAAGAAACTACAAAATTAACTGAATTTAACTTGTAGAGTAATTTGCAACTTTAAGCGTGATGATTATGCTTTGTTTTAACCAAAAATAAAACTTTACAGCTGGAGGGAAATCGAAGTTCTTAAAGCAAACGATTTTATTAATGGCTGCTTTTTCTGTAAAGTTTTTCTTTTTTCAGTTTGTAAAATTTAAATTTTACTTATGAAATGAAAAAGGCAGGCCAAAGAGACTTTTATCTAATATATTTAGCATTCAATAAGTGTCTTGAATCTTATTTTATTAAAAAAAGAATTTAAAGGCTTGAAAATATGCAATGTTTGGAGAGAACAATTCTATAAGCTGGAGAATTTTTAGAAATCGTTTTCTTATTTTCAATTTTAGTATTTTATTACATCTTTTTGCTTTGTTTCGCCTGCAAATGTATTTTTAATGAAAGTTTTCAAAGCTAAAAGAAGTGCAAGATGCTATTGTTATAAAACATTTTATAATCAGAACTAAAAGTTCGTTAATTTTGTGAGCATTTTTTTGGAAACACATTATGTAGTTATTAACCAGAAAGGTACGTTTTTAAAAATAAATATAGCGAGCATGATGCGAAGTTATTATTGAATTTTTTTATTGTTAAGGCCTCATTAAAATTAATTCGTTCAATTAGTTATCATACGACAAATTCCTAACAAGTTATTTGAACCTTACAAAGAATTTAAAATGAACCCTTTATGCTAATTAGTTTAATGTTCTTCATTTGAAAAAAATGCTCTTTGAAAGTTACAGTTAGAATTAAAAGTGATATTTATTAAAAAAAAAAATTATGACCAAGCTTAAAATTTTAATTAAAACTTTAACTGTACTCAGATATCAGTTTTCTCTTCTTATTTTTTTAAACTTAATTAACGTTTCAGAAAACGGGATTTTATTTTAAAAAATATCTTTAATTTGTCACATTTTTACAATTAACTCATGTTCGACACGATCTTCATATTGGCGAGATTTTATTTGAATTTTTGAGAAAGCTTTTAAAAGCAAAGTATGATTGGTGTGCGATGAATTCTATTTCCGCCATTAAAAAAATAAAAAACACTTTCATGATGGTAAAGAATACATTGAAACTTGTCACATATGTGCAATTAAATTTAAATTCAACATGATCGTCATATAAATGGAATTTTATTTGTAGTTTTACGAAAGTCAGCGACTTACTAAGCATGATAGCTGTGAGTTGAATTCTATTTACGACATAAAGAGAACACTTTTGCAATTTAACACTTTACAGCATTAAAATTTTTGAGACTTAACAAACACTTACAAATAAATTCGTATGCGACGTGTTCTTCATAATCACGGGATTTTATTCTAACTTTTGAGAAAGTGTTTAAAAATAAGATATGGGTGGGGTGAGATGAATTCTACTTACGACAGTAAGAAAACACTTTTACAATTAGCACTTTACTACATCAAAGAAAAAAAAGAGAACTTTAGGAACTAACACTTACTAGTAAATTCTTACTCAACGTGTTGAAAGTATTTAAAAATGAAGTAAGGGCGGTGTGCTACGAATTCTGTTTACGGCAGTAACTATAAATGGGTTGCGAAACTTTTAACTCGTCAATCTTTATCATTTTACTTTTCTTACAATGTACAATATTTTCCCCTGCCCTTTTTAATCAACAAACTTTTTTAACATCGTTCAGTTAATATTTCAAGCCGAAAGTCATGAAGTTGTACCGCTTGCCCTCCAACGAAGATGTCAAAACGATTATATACTATCGATACTAAATCATCGAAATATCGCCATCTTCCGAACATTTTTTTTCGCATGTGTGCCTTTGAAAAAAATGAAAAAGAAGCATGTGATTTATGAGGGTACATTTACGGGAAATTTGATAGCTCATAAATAATGAGGTATAGGGTGGTTGTGGAGGGGGGAAATCTTATGAAGATAACCTGAGGTTATCAGACAGTGATTTAAATATGCTGTTTAGGATTGATCATTCATATATTCGACTTATTATGAATGAGTTTTCAAATAATCGGAGCATCATCTTTATTAGAGCATTATGCGAGATTTATAATTTCAAATGCGCATTTAATTTTTTTATCTTTTTCTTTCTAATTTTTTTAAAAATTTCAATATGAAATTTTATATGCTCTTTTTCCGATTTTAAAGGCATAAATTCCGATTATTCGCTGAGCTTAGCCAGAGCCTTATATGGCGTCATATATGTCTCAACCTCAGGAAGTGATTTATTGAAGTAGAAACCTCATTATTATGGAATTTATTAAAGTACAAACTTCATTATCACACATTCCATTGAAGTATGAACCCAGTTATTAAATAAACCACAAACCTCATTGTTAAATAATACTATATTTTAAAGTTCAAAATCTTACTCTAAACGGAAAGAGTCTTAAAAATTGTTTTATTTACTGTAAGACTTAGCAATGTAATGAAATTTAAAAGCCTTACATTGCAATGTTGAAGCAATTATAGTAAAATAGTCGAAGTTTCACAGAGTAATATTTAGTATACCTTATCGTCCAGAATAAGAGATAATAATAAGTACATAGCGATATCATATTCCCATTATAGTGTCAGATAATAAATGCACGTTTATTGTACATTTCAAACACATCACAATTTGTACACATCACAAAAAATTTCTTTAAAATTGCTCAGGTTGCTGCTTATTTTAAAGTAGTTTAAGCATTTTGTTTTCACAGAAATTTCCCTTTTTTCCAAATTTAGCATTTTCATGGATTCAAATAATTATGATCAAAATAATTTTAGATTCTTCACGCAATAAAATTTTATTCTTCATATTATAAAATGGATACTTAAAACATCATAAATTTTGATAAACGTTAAGAAGAAAATATATGTATGTATAGGCTTAATTTTAATCTTTCGGTAGTATGGTAGTTTTTTTGGAAGAGTTTAAATTACATTTCGTTCTTTCATTATTTTAAGGGCTGTTATTAATGGCAATAAAAGTTACTTTTACAATAGTTTCAGTACTTAAAAATGGTAATTTATTCTAAACACGAAATTCTCCAAATCCTCGCATAACTTTTAGGACTAATTATTCTTAAGGTCAATATTTAAAAATGTAATTTTTCACACGAGAACCTGTTAAGCAATTCTAGATAATCTAATCATCGCTATTCTGGAATTAAAAATTCCATGTACTTCCCTTTATGCAAGCGAATTTTATTTTTGCTCATTTGGATAATTTCCTTTAATGTATCATGAATATTCATGACTTTTAAGTACTTAATCGAAGTATTAGTGAAGTTTAGATTAACAATAAAAAGTTTTATAGAAGTTTTTAAAACATTTTTTAGGCTTGATATAACTGGTCGCAACACGTAAATGCATTATAATTTCTTTATAAAAGTAAAAGTTGTAGACTGATTATATGAAAACGATTCCTAACGGTGAAAACGATTCCTAACATTGCTAATTATAAAATCGTTTTCTTAATGAAACGTATGTTCTTAATTTTATAAATACATAAGATTATTTTTTAATATTAAAATAAATCAACATGATATTTTGAAAATGAAAAATATAAAAGTTAAATTTATTTTATTTATTTATTATTTTATTTTTTAGAAACAGAAATGAATAAGTATGTTGAACAAAAATACGAGTATAAAATATCTTTAAGTTCTAATAATTCGTTCAGTCTTTATACAATGGTTCAATCATGAGTTACTTTTGTAAACTATATTTTCTTTTCCATAACTTACTACAACTAAAGTAATATTTAGAATTAAGTTTCAAAATAAAATACAAATTAAATAATTTATGGTTTGTATCAAACCAGCTGCCTGAACCCAGTGGATATTGAGGGCATTTAACACCAACAGCAGCGTTTGAATTCGTGGGATATCTAATTATGAATTCTTCAGTGTTGGTAAGTTAATACCTCAAGAATTTTAGTTAGTTGTAGCTTTCTTAGAAAAAGTTTAGATTAATCAATTTCACTAAGAGTAAGTTAATCCAAAAAGTGCATGATTAACGCAATTAGCAAAGGTAAATTTCAAAACGTGGTGAAACGTAAACACTACGGCGCCATATTTTGTATTTTGATTTTTTTTCTACCCTATTTTCCTTTGGTCAAATAAATAAAATACTAAATAGCAATCTTGCAAAAATGATTAAAATATCAAACAATTTTGCAACATACGTTAAAAAATGCGAATGTGGTCAAACAATCTCTGATGAATTTGGATTATACAATATAGTATGTAATTTTAGTTAAACTGTTGAGATGGGCTTGATCAACGTTCTTTTTTGAACAGTATGTATTTAAAAAAGAAAAAAAATGACATATATAAAAAATTACCTTTAAATAAAGATAAATTCACTGTTGTCCAATTAATCAACTACTATATTAGAAGTAACGGTAATATGTATGTAATAAATACGGAACCAATTATGTTTGAATGTTATTTTGCTAAAACACCTCTTGATAGCCTGCTTGCATTTTTTTTCCCTTCAAAATTATCAGCAATATTCTGTGTTCATTAAGTTCGAAGGAGAATTAGTTCTGATAAAGAACGTGCAATTAAATCGCACTTACCAGAGTAATTACAGTAATTTCATTTAGGCTACTTTGCTAAATATAGTAATCGAATGAAATTGCTTGACCTTCTAATTAACACAAACTTGTATTAAATACAATGTTCAGAAAATCGACTAAAATTCTTCTATTATTACACGTGCTGTTTTTTTTATTAATTTTTTTTAAGCATTTTTTAATTGTTATTTTTAAAAAAAACTAGGCAACGGCAGTTACGATTAACTTTAAAAAGTTCGGTGAACATTAAAGAGATAAATATTGACAAATTTAATTTTATTGTTTTTTTTTTTTCTTCTTAGTATAATACTTAGAGAGCATTAAAGCGGATATAATTTTTTTTCCCTCTGTAATATGGCATTTATTCCCGATATTTATGGGAGGAACATCGGGAATGTAAACCCCGATAATTTTAAAAATATTAATCGTGAAAATTTAAAAATAAATTCTATTTTTGTGTGAAAAAAAATTGGGAATAAATTCCATAGTTAAGCAAAAATATACTAAATATTTGAAAATAATATGAGTTGTGATTTTATTAAATAATTCCCCTGAGAAATGCTGAAAATGAATATCATTTGATGATATTATTTACTTATCATGAATATTATAAATTTCAATAAAGTTTAAAGAAAAAAATATTCTGTTGCTTTAGAGAAATTATAAGACTAAACACTATCTGTTTAACTTCTAAGAATTTCGATGAACATAAATATAACAACAGCATTAATGAATTTCTTTCTAAAAAAAATGTTATCTCAAATTATTTCTCATGATTCTAACTAGGTATTTGGTATTATATCCATATCTTATAAATATTTCGTTCGTGTATTTCGAATCTCTTCTAGAAAAAAGAACGTTTCTCATCTTTCTTACGAAGAAGAAGAAGGAACAGGAAAATAATTTTTCACCAGTCCGATCAGTGATATGATAATTCAAAATGCATAAAACATGAACTTGGGCCGATCGTTATCTCAGATGATGCTTTCGAAGACTTCTTGTAATACCTGACACCCCTCCCTGCAGTTAATGGGGGCGATCCAATAGATAAATCCACGCCCATTGATAATGATTCTTGACCCACCTCAACATCGTCCATCTACGTCTAAGGCTAACACTAAAATGTCAAGAGAAAAAAAAATCGGTATGTGTAGGGGGGGATATTAATCGGGCATTTGTACAGGAATTTTTGTGGCAATTTTCGTGCGCGCTGGTGTTTTTTTAATGTTTTAATGAGTAATTGAGCTTGCGTTTTATCGATGGAAAGAAAATACCGCTCCAGTAATTTGCGGAAAAGCTCTGCTATCCAAACTAGGTTTGCCCGTTTGGATGTTTCAATCTAAATTGAGTTGAGAGGAGAATTTTTTTTTTTTCCCATTTTCCATTAGTGCTTTTTGGCACTCGATTTTGGAGATTGGTTTTGCTTTGTTAGGAAATTTACTGCTCTTTTTTTATTTATTTAATGAAATTGTATTTTGTTTTATGCGAATAAATACGCGCAGCTTCTGTCATTTATGATAGATGTCTTTAATGTTTGATAAGACAGCCTATGTTGTTTGTTTTGATTTCAATTATGGAATCGATTGTCATTAAAAAAAGGACGCGTTAACTCTATGCCAACTGTTTAGAAACAAAAGAATTTTCTATTGTAGCTGGACAGAAAGAAGATGATTAAGTATCCCTGAAAAGATTGTATCGAGTAACTGTAAACATAAATGGAGATTTTGTGTTGACTAACAGTGGTTTTGCGAAACTATGTATGGCTGTAGCAATTTGCGGAAAACTGTGCTATCTGAACTAGATCTGTCCGTTTAGATATTTCTATTTAAATTTTGTGAAGAGGTTTTTTTTTCCAAATATTTCATTTCCTATTAATGTTTTCTGGTACTCGATTTGGTGATTGCTTAGTTAGAAGATTTGCTTCTTTTTTATCCAATGAATTTGTATTTTGTTTCGCATTGTGTGAATATACGCTATAAATTTTTTCTTTAAATTTTTGTCATTTGTGATATATTTTTTAAGTTATATTTGAAAATTTAAATGTACGTTTTGTTTATTGATTGCTATTTAAAAAGAAAACGCCTCAAACACACTTTTTAGAAAATGTTTACAAAGACTCACGTTATTGCTAAGAAAACAAAATTTGTTCCTTCTGAGGAAAGTTATATAATAAAATTAATATCACATTTCATAAAATCATGATCCCACTAAATTTCAATCGTGCAATACACACAATAAAAAGGATTTTCAATATAAAAAAAAAATCTTTGAAGTTTTGTGATCTTGAGATTTCAACGTCAATTTTATGTTTATTCATTTTTTATATTGCGGGAATCGTGTTTATTGAGAAAGAAGAAAATATTAAGTGTGTAATTTGAGAAAAAGGAAAGAGTTTTAATTCTGTTTTTCACCGATCTGCGATGTTGCTATTTGTATAGCTTAAATATTGTATAGATACACTTAGTCAAATGCCTTAGTAATACAAATAGCAACGTTTTTGAATCATAATTACACTTTTTCAAGAAAAATATACTTTTTCTTATTTACAAGCTGTCGTGCAAAGAAAATTCGAGGAATAAAGTTTTGCCACAGATGATTCGCCTCTTACGAAGACACTCTACCGCAGGAAAAACCTTTCAAAGCTTATTCTGCTTCTTTTCCATAAGTAATTTTAAAAAAAAAAAAAAATTAAAGGAAAATACAATCAGGTTAACTAAAGTAAACCATGGCGTTTCAAATACTGAAAAACTGTCTTCAAAATAACAAAATGAAAACAAAATACTGCCGGATTACGTCACCACTGCGCAATCATGAGTTATCCTGTCATAATTTATTTGCATTTTGATATTTTGAAAATTACTTTTCAGCATTTGAAACTGCAATGTTTAGATGAACTCATTTTTCATTAAAGTTGAAGTTATTTATGAGGAGGAATTAAAATTTACCAAGAAGGGTTTCTTCCGTGTATAGCGTCCTCTAATTCCCGCAATTTTCGTTGTGGGCTAGTGGTACATAGAGATTCAGGCTCCACAATTTTCCTGACCAACTGCATGATTGTGGCAATGTGGTCACTACTGCGCCCAGGCCCCTTTTAGACCTACTGATCTGAAGCTAAGTTTGCCTCAAGCCGCCACTGGGGATCGAAACCCAGTTCCTTCGCAATGACAGTTCAATGCCTTGATCACTGAGTCATTTGGCGCAACGTCCTCTCAACATGATAAAATTGGTTATTTTCATTATATTACAATTATATACAAGTGTGTAAATGATATTCTTTGGTACTCATGCGTGGAAAGGAATATATTGATGAAAAATACATAACTTGAGAAACACTTATTGAAAATTATGTCATGCAATAAGTTTAAAAGTATGCATATTAAGCGTATGTTTTAAAAAAGTAGTTTCAGCAAAAATTTGCTGAATTTACAGACATCAAGATGTTAAAAAAATTTTTTGATTTAAGTGAAGTGCGAATAAAAAAGCGGTGTGAAATACTCCTAAAAAAGGAAGCTAAGAAGCTTCCTTTTTTCCTTACCATTCCTTACCATTGTTTCTGCATCCAGCAGATTCTGCTTCAGTTAATGAAGAAACAACAGAAAGAAATTAGCCTCTCGGAAATCGAAACATAAATAACAATTTAAAGCAACACTTTTACTGTCTGTAAGACATAGATTATGTATGAAAGTCCTAATTACAGGCTGAGACTGATAAGGGTTAGACATCATTATAATCTATTACCGAAAGGCTGGATGAATGGACCATTTTGAAACTAGTTTCGATTAAGTTGTTCTAACAGACGATGCTCTTCGAGAAGAGGATATGAAATCGTCCCACCAGTCCCAGCTGCGGTGTAAAGTAAAATCACCAAAGCAGGTGTATTTTTTTGTTAAGAAATTTTTTTTTCTGTGTATTGTGTAAATGATTTTTTAACTTTAATTGCTTTCTGCTGTTTCTTGATTAACCAAAGTCGAATCTGCTTGATATGATAAACCGCTGGAAATGTTTTTTTTTTATATGATGCTATCATCAGCATGTATATGAAGTAAAATTAAAGCTGGTTGAAACCATAAACGGAATTTCTATACGAATTGTGTATAAGTAAAAGTGTTAAACAAAATAAAAAGTGTATAATATGTAAAATGATATATATGTTTATAATATCTAACCTGAAAAAGGTCTTTATCTATCTTATTTTATTCAACAGAAAACGATAGTGAAAATTAGCTATTTATGCAATCATTTTCTCAAAAATAGAATTTTTTTAAAATTTTTATTTATTTATTTTTTTATTAATTTTAAACATTGTTTTTGACTGAAATGAGCCACGTAAAGGCTTTGAAAGCTCATTTTAATACTTTATTTAGAACAGAAAAGAGAAGTTACAAAGTTTTTCGAATTTCATCGGAAGGAGATTAAATACTCAAAGTAAAATTGTGTTCAGTATTATTAAATTAAAATATTTAAGGAATATTATATAACATTATGAATAAAATAAATGCTTTTGCGGTAATAATCTAGTATCTTGCAACTACTACTTCAGAATTGCAGAATCAAAAGTTGCATTAAAACTTGAATTGTATTCAGGCTAAAAATTGCTAAAACTCTTGTGGTGTCGTGGTGTGCAGGTGTCGTGGGAGATTCAGCACTTAAAATCCCTCATGGCTATCAGCCAAAATTATAGAATAACAATACTATGCAATTGAATTGAATCCGTACTTATTTGATTGATTCAATCGCAGGTGGTGACTCTGTATACGAAAAAGCACGGAAATTATGAAATTTATTAGAATCTGTACTGAATTCGGTCAGAATAAAATTAAGAAAAAAGTAAAAAGTACAATTCTTTGGGAATTTCTGGAATTATCATTCCCCATCTGAATGGCATCTGACCCAAAGATATTCAGAATATAAAATCTCTAATGACTCTGAACCAAGGAGATCCAAAATCTAAATGCCATTCAGATTATATTCCATTTAGCAAAGGATTACGAGGATGATGAAATTCAATAAAATCTGATTACATCTAAAAATGTATCGAATTGTTTTGCATTTAACTTGGAGCCACAAGAAGAACAGAACAGAAATTTCAGATACAATATAAATTCTTCACAAAAATTTGTGCTGTACCAAACTTAAATACTGCTCTGTATTCTGTAAAGACCAATAAAGTCAGACAATTTGTAATAAATAAAGGAAATATTAGAATCCGTGCTACTTAGTGTCCAAATTTATGTATATTATATTTAATTTTGTAAATCAAACTTATATTGTAAGTCCTCAATGTGACCTTTTTTATATGTCTCCTTAAGATGTGATATGAAGCAGGTTTTTAATAAGCTTCTGACGGATGTTAGAGCAGCTGTCAATTCAATGATTCCCCCCTTAGCGTAATTTGTTACTTTTTTAAGTGTCCAAGACAGAAAGAACAAAAAGGGACATGACGATGGCATAGGAGGGGAATTGATATAACCAAAGGCGGTAATTATTACTTTAATGATAAACAAGACTGGTAATTTAGTAATTTGGTAATTTTTAGTGCGGTGTGAGTTGAATATGAACAAAAGAGAAGTGCTGCCTAATTAGCTTAATGTGCTTGCTGTCTGCGTGCGCTGAACTCTTAAAATCTTTAAACTTGTTTTGTCTCGTATTAGAGAAAAATACTAAAGTTTCAAGTTATGGCTTAATTTCTTCACACAAGATGCTTGAATTTGTCACATCTTACTAACTTAAACTATAAAAGCCGTAACGTTTATGATGCCATTACTTATTAGGAAACAAGAACTAAAAAGATATGTGGTTTGATACATGTTTTTTGTTAGGTGCGAATCATGACCTTTTTTTTAACTTAAACGTATTTACTTACTACTAGTTTAGTCTCCACTCCTATATTTAAAAACAGTTTTACGTATTGGGCAAAAATGGTATTTTTGTTAAGTTTTCCGAAGTTTTAAAACATTAGATTGAGCCGCCCATGCTCGCTAACACCCTTAATTGATCCTCATCGTTTTCTACCATTATGGATAATAGTCAGGGTTTAAAAAAACAGGAAAAAAATCGCGAAAAAATACTTAAAATTGAAATAACTTTCGAGCAAATCAGAATTTTGAAGAAAAAAAATCACGTTATTTTTGCAATACAGAATGGTTTATCAGCACGTTTAATTTCAGCATTTTCGTTTCAGACAAAATGCATTTCAGTGGAAAGTAGATCGAACATGTTTTTCTTTTTTTTTGAATATAAGTTTAACAGTTAATAATTCTCGATTAAATTATCGAATGCTAATGTTTTTTTTTCATTTCATCCTAACCGTTTGTACACTTTTCTACTCACTTTAGTAAGTTTTTAAATCTTATAGTTCTTAGCAAAACAAAATATAACGTTAAGTTAAACATCCCAAACAGGTTGGCGTCAGCTACCCTTACGATTTTTTATTATAGAGAGAAAGCAACAAAAAAAGTTCTCAATAAAATTTTGAAAGTCAAAATCAGCAAAGTTCCAGGGTGAAACAAGGTTCCTCGGAATATTTACCTTCTTCAAATAAACTCGGATTCCACGATTTCGTCATTGTTTCTCTTCATCCTTTTCAGTGTTGGACAAAGCTTATAACTTAATTTGATTTTCTATTTAACTCTACTTTTCATATAAATAATATGTTTAAAAACTGCTGTTTATGATTTTTACTTCGTGCTGCTAGTTGTCACCATTGTTGCTAACAAATATATATTCTTTAAATGTGAGGATTAAAAAATTTATTAATACATTAACTCTTCTTGTATGTTGGTAATAGTAAGGTACTTCGCTCCAAAATCTAATTTTTTTCTTCTTGATCTTTTTCAGGAACATCCCCGACTAGGAGGTACACCACTTGCTATGCTCGCCGCCCAATGCAACAAACTTGCAAGCAAGAGTCCACCACCTCTTGCAGATGCTGCAGTTGGTAAAGGATTCCAAGGATTTCACCCGTGGAAAAAAGGTGGAAGTCAACCAACATCATCTCCTAGTGCTCATCCTCTAACTACTCAACGAGTTACTACATTAGCAAACAGCACGGCTTCTTCTCATCTGAACTATCAACGACCCACAGTCACTTCAGCCTGCAGTTCAGCCTCGTACGGTGGGGAGAACATTTTCTATCCCGGACCTGCTGTCACGTCACCGCAGGGAGATAGTGCTCAAGGTCCACTCATCGGTAAAGTTCACGGTGACTCTTCCAATTTAGGAAGTATGTACTCGAGAGTGGCCTCTCACCCATATGAAAGTTGGGCATTCAACGCAATGAATGTTGCTGCCGGACCTCATGGACCTATAAAAACTGAGGTGTCTTCGGTCAACACTCTGAATTCCACATCTTGGTGGGACATGCATGCCGCATCCGGTGCCGGTACCTGGCTGGACATGTCCGGTTCGGATGCCGTACGCAGCCTTCATTCTCAGTTCCCTGCCAACTATCCAACGTCAGATTATGGACTAGGACCCAGCCTGGTAGCTTCTAATAATGCTCATCTTCTGTCATCCGGTCAACATCTTCTGCAAGACACTTACAAATCTATGCTTCCGTCAGCTCAGGGCCCTCCCGTGGGTGGACCCTTCGCCCTTAGTCAGCCCAGTCTGCCTCATATGTCGCCGCCCCGGTCACAGCGGCGTTATAGCGGCAGGGCCACCTGTGATTGTCCTAACTGCCAGGAGGCGGAAAGGTTGGGACCGGCAGGAGCTCATCTCAGGAAGAAGAATATTCACAGCTGCCACATTCCGGGCTGCGGCAAAGTCTACGGTAAAACGTCCCACCTGAAGGCCCACCTCAGGTGGCACACGGGCGAAAGGCCTTTTGTGTGCAATTGGCTGTTTTGCGGCAAACGTTTCACGCGGTCCGACGAACTGCAACGGCATTTGCGAACGCACACTGGAGAGAAAAGATTTGTGTGCCCGAACTGCGGCAAACGTTTCATGCGTTCAGATCACCTCGCCAAGCACGTCAAAACGCATAACGGGAGTGAGAAAAAGTGTACAAGTGGTAGTGAATGTGATTCGGAAGAAAACAGCCAACCAGAAGGAAATAATGTTAATTCTCCGGGTTTAGTAGGTACACCACCTTTAGGACCTCCCAATGGGCCGATGGGTCCTGAGGTAACTGCTAAGTGAGATTGTATAGTACTAATAAATAAATAAAAAAAAGCTGTGAGTGCGTGAACTATATTTGTACATTATTGTACACAGACTCCCTTGACCACTAGAGCTTTTTTCAATTGTGTTTTCCTCTTGTTTGCTGCAATGTATATTACTAAACTGAAGTGGCCAAAAATATTGAGACGTCACCACTTGTATATTTTCAAGACTATCTCCAGAAGAACAATTTTTTTTTCTAATTGTTCCTAATATATGTTTTTTATTTACTTGAAATTTGAGAGAAAGTTGTAATTACAATGTATTGTATAAATGAATTACAAAATTTGATAAAAATTACCGCATGCGTTTGTAAGAATGTTTCATTGAAATTGAGAAATTGGATTAAATTTTTAAGCAGTAGGGGAAATTATTCTGACAAAAAAATTGGTACAGCTCAGAATTTTTATGAAAAAAAAGAAAGATCTGCTTAAAAATGAATAGTGTACAAATGTGAAAAAGACCATGTCATGAAATTCTGGAGATGGTCTTTGTAAACTGTATATTGTGTACGTATGTAAATGCGTGTGCTTGTGCATGAGAAGCTTTCGGAGTCCCAAAATTAGGACATCCTAAATGTGTTTTTAATGTGTTTCAAAATTCATTTCCTGTGACACCTATGGATTGAATTTCGAAGTGAATAAAAATTGAATGATTCATCCATGTCTGTATTCATGCTAATAAATTGCCGGATTGTACAAGATTCTTTAAAATTCAGTGTGCACAAGTAACTAGGTGTTATTACAAATTCATGAAATAAAATGTTTTGTTTATGAATTTTGTTCTTGATGCTTCAATTTTTGTACAGCAGGTACAACATAATTTAATTTTCAAACCCTTTCTTTTCAATATCATAAATTTCTTAGTTTTAAAATTTTTAGTTTCTCTACCCCATAGTACAATACCACTATTTAAGAATAATGTATTTGCAGGCCTTAAAAAAATTAACTCAGTTAAAAAATTTTAAAAATAATTCTTAGTGTACTTTACACACCTAGGAATAATGTATACGCATGTTACATACAAAGGAGAGCTTTAAAAAAATTATCCCAGTTAAAATAATCAGCCCAGTTTAAAAGATTAACTCTGTTTAAAAAATAAGCTCAGTAAAAAAATACGAGCATTTTGAACTATTTTTGTTAAAATAATTCTTAGTATCATTTACATTTGCGACAGCTTTTATTCATTAGTTTAAAATTTATTAACAAAATTGAAAACTGGCCGTTACAGATGTTGTATAATATTACCTTCGTGACAGTCAAAATTAATTTCTATATTATTTTCAAAATTAGAGTAAGTGTAAATAACGCGGACTAATTTTGACAAAAATCGTTAGAACTACTTGAATTTTTTAAATTAAATTATTTATTTTTCTTTTAGTTTGAAATACAGCATTTCTGAAAAGTAGAACCTCTCCATAGCATTTCCGAAAACCTAAGGTTGAGCCTTGTAATGAATGATTCAATATCAATTTCAATGTTTTAAAATTTATTAAACTTTTTTTTAAAAAATCGCTTTCTTATGACATTTTTCCATTTAGATGAAAATTATCAAAATCACTGCCTTATGTTCAGTTTTTGAAAATTTTTATGGGTCTAGATAGAGTAGTGTTGGAGTAAGTTTTTAATTATTAAAAAATTAGGCCACAAACGTTTTTCATTTTCACAAAACTGTGACTTTTTTCCATATTGACGTTTTGCGCCATTTTCATAATGAGCATGGGTAGCGCAGGATATAGATAGGCTAATCTTGATCTAACAGTCATGAGTAGCAGTTGCAAACTCACAACAGTTATGATAATAGCATATTATTCGCAAAAAAGCATAATTTCATATGACCACTCAACCTTCGAATAGCAGCCTTCTCTTGAGCCCCAATATTGTGCAAATTTACAACAACCTTAATACGGTGCCATATTGGGCATGTTACTCTGCAAATATAAAATTTAATTAAAAATAAAATTTAGTTTAAAACATTAATAAGGGAGCCTAAAATTTGCACGATATTATGGTTCAACGTTGAAACTATTTTTCTGAGAGTGTATACAGTGCGCAAAATAAAAAAAAGATATCACCCAGCATAACTTTCGTTTCAATGATCGGATTTTCATGTACTAAGTTTCAATCTCAATGGTTTCTGGGAGTGACTTCAAATAGGCTAACGAATTAGTGCTAACTATCAATTAATTACGAAATCTGATTCGAAAACGTACTTTCTTTTTACACATTTGGATTCCTGGCCTTTAAAATAGTTAACAAAATTTCAAAAAGATTGTGTCATAAATTGGGGAACTAAGAAGCTATGTATGTTTGGCGATTGTTTCGAAAAACAGCCCAGCATAGTTACAGCCGCAAATAAGTATAATTTAAAACAAGCGCAGAGCAATTCATTGAATTGAATTGAATGTGGGGTTTAATGGCACAAGGTCCCATAGAGAAATTCAAGAGAGCAATATCCAATTTTACTCCGTTGCTAAGTAACCGATAATAAAAAAATAATTAAAAAAAATGAAATAATGTTCACATGGAAGTTCACAGCGAAATTTTCAAAGATAAGGTCCTGAAAATTATACATAAAATCTTCATGTTAGGATTTAAAGTTCGATTTTATGCAATGGCACTAAAGAAATTGAATAAATCCCTTTAACCAGTTAAGTTTCTAATCATTTGGTTTTTTCTTCTCGATTCAGCTTTTTAATTTTTATTAGAAACAAATGTTTTAAAAAGGTGCCTCAGAATTTGTTAGCATTTAAAAATCAGAATAACATTTAGAATAAAAATAATCTGCAGTCGATGCTGTAATAATTTGCAGCGTCAACTGCCGTGCTTAAGGATTTCCGCTCCCGGGGTACAACTTATACACATTTTTAAAAAATTATTGTACCTTAGTTGTATTAAAAAGGCAGTTGTACGTACTTAAATGTCATGATTAAAATATTTATTTGAAATTAAAGACTTCCGTGTGAGGCGATAAATATTGAGGAAATGTAGTTTTGTCGAAAAATTCCAATTTCCAAATTATTCCATACTTTTTTTTTTTTTTTTTTTATAAAGAAAACATTTACTTTTTATTTGTCATGGTCTGAATAATGAATCAGGTTATTATTGATTTTAAGAACTTTAAGGAATTCAGAAATTTTAATCATGAAAAGCAAGGGCAAATTTCACTAATTTTTTGCATAGTTAAGGTTGTTTTTTTTCTACTTGATGCAAATTACATCCTTTCAAATCTTTGAAGAAAAAAAAAAACGAAAGAAAAAAGACAAGAAAATGTACTTTTCAATTATAAAAAACAGTCTAATAGTTATTAAAAAATCTGTACGATTATTTGAATTATATTTGTACTAAATTCTCTTTTGTTCTAAAATATATATGATACGAATTTTTTTTTCATTCGCATTCAAAAAATTATTAACAATTAACTTTGTAAATTAAAGAAATTTCAGTGATGAATAATTGTTTCTTTTAGATCCAAGTAAGTTCAAATCTGAAAAATTTTTGTTTGGAAGATTTAACCTTTAACGTAGAAAAATACACCGGTGTATCATGCTACATTTCATAACCATAAATTAATAAAATGCTAAATATAATATTTTTCACTTTTTTTAAAAATCTAAATTAATACAAAATAAGGAAAAATATGTTAAATAAAAAATTATGCGTCAAAGCGTTGAAACGAGTGGGCTAATTTATTCGGCGAAAAAGCAGGGTCAGAGTTATTTTTTCAGTGATGCAAATTGCGCTAGATTAAATCTTTGCAGAAAGTTAGGATATTTTTACTTATTTTATTTTACTTATTTAGAAGTAATTAAAATGTAGCACCACTCACTCAGATTATGGTAGTCTTTCTGAAAGTTAATAACTAATGCCAGCACTTATTGCCAACGTCAAATTGATTACACATTAAAAAATGCTAGTACGATAATGTATGAAAAGGTAAAAATTATGATTTTATGTGTAAAGTCTGAGCACTTAATTCACTGCGATCGTATGTCTATTCTCAGCCACCAACGCTTTTTTACAGTTCCAGTCGTATGTCTGCTCTCAGCCACCAACGCTTTTTTACAGTTCCAGTCGTATGTCTGCTCTCAGCCACCAACGCTTTTTTACAGTTCCAGTCGTATGTCTGCTCTCAGCCACCAACGCTTTTTTACAGTTCCAGTCGTATGTCTGCTCTCAGCCACCAACGCTTTTTTACAGTTCCAGTCATACGTTTGGTCTCAGCCACCACAGCAAAGATGTTAGCCACATAGATGGCAAACTACATACGTACATTGCGACACTGTGAAAGAGGAAAGATATTTCTGTATGTTTAAACAGAAAAATTAAAGTTGGAAGACGCCAAACTAATTATTTTTCCGACTCATGGTTTCGAAAACCAGCGCTTCATATTGGAGACTGCTTTGAAATATACCACACGATGGAGAACTATAAAATATAATTCTTACATGAAATTAAAACACATTATTGTGTTACATACATCTAAAGTTTAAAAAAGAATTAATAAATTGTATTTTTTCCTTCATAATTTTGCATATTATGTATTACTGTTCGTTAAGCGAAAATTAATTCTGACCAGCATGACATCCATCTATAAACTTAATACGACAGCAAAGGGTTAATTAACATAAAAATAAGAAAGTTTGGAAATAATTATTGATCGGGCTTTTTAAGATTAATTGGTCGGGCAGGATGTTGAGGCCCGACAATATTCTAATTATCGGAGAGGCAATAATTTTTTATGAAATTCAAATTAAAATTCAGGATGATATTAATTCCGCAATTAAATAATTTTGTTTAATAATACTCTCGATGACTATACTAACTCTAGTTGATGATACAGAATATTGATGTAGTAAGTTATATGTTAAAGGATAAAATTAAAAAAATTGTTCATTATAGAAATGTATAAAAAATAAAAAAAAAATTCCGGCAGCTGAATCAGCAGAATCATTGCATTTTCAAAAATTGCTTTTGAAAAAGAAAAAAATTTTTTTAAGAGAAATTAAAAATTTACATTGGAAACTAATTTAATAAAAGAGGTTTCCTGTAGAAAATAAGAAATTTACAAACTATTGTAGTGAGGACTACTTTGGGAACTGATTTTATTGTACTTTTTAAAGTGTGAATGAGTTATTTTTAGCCACAAACATTCGCTTTACAAAAGGATCAAACAAAATGCTTTTATTATTTGATGTTCACTACACAGTTAAAAATGTCGGAGTATAATAGTCGCCACCATTTTCGATGTTGAGGAAAACTGAATGAATTTTTAAAAACAGAACTGTAAATTTTGCGCAAAAACTGATATATAATTCACAAAATATCAAATCTTCAAAAGAATTTGTGTGAATATATAACTAAAAATGTGCTGATTTTTTAAATGAAATGCTTCTGCAATCAAGCGTTTAAATTGATTTTATTGCTGGAGAAAATACAGAGTTTAGAAAAAATTATGGAAAACTTTTAAACTAACTAATTTTCTTATATTTCTCAAGAAATACTCGAATATAATAGTGGTTTTGAGCATGTTCTAATGTAGAAAAAAAAATTACAGTAATAAGCTTGTATCATATGAGCCGCTAGAGAAGCCAATGCGGTTAAGTCCATTTTTTGATATTTTCTGATTTTTGGAAATTTTGATGAAATAAATAATAATCTTCTTAGTTATTAAAGGATTTACTCGTTGGTTACTTTTTTCTAGGCCAGACAGCAATTTTTTTAATAGCTTCTGAATATATTATATAATAATTTCAGAAGCCATTGTGAATAAGTCCACCTTTTATCAATATTTTGTTACATAAACTTTGAAATAAAAATTAAATTCTTCTTCTTCTTTCGATCTTTGTTGGTAACACTGAAAAACAAGAAATTCATGGTAACTCAGGGTTGCCAGACGTAGTATTTTTAATACTACGGTAGTATTTTTTCACCAAAAAAAGGGGTATGATATTTTTTGTAGTATTTTTTTAAAATGTGGTATTTTCTTATTTTTTTAAAAAAATTTTTTCATTTCCTAAAACAAAGAAAAGTGCCACTTTTGTTTTGAAGTAAAAAACAATTTTTGAAATAATCCAACAGTTTATTTTCTATTAGTCACTGTATCTAGAGATGATTGAGAAAAATCGAAGTTCGTTTATACTAGAAGACATAAATTTCCTATCTGTTTCAACTGCCAAAAGGTATAAGTCCTAAAATTTTTAAGATGCTGTCATTATTTCAATAAATACTTACGTTTTTATTTACACATCCTGTACATATCTTGTTTTTTTGCAGAGTTTACACCTCGAAAAAAGAGTTTATACACTTTTCTAATTAAATTAATAAACCAGGAATTTTAAAAACTAATGTATCAAAAAACATTAATTTTCTTAATTGTTGTGTTTTGGACTTAACCGCATTGGCTTCTGAGCCACTCATATATCAATTACTATGGTTATTATTTGCAAATACTGTCCAAAATTTCGTAAAACTGACTTAAAAATTCATGGAACTGTGGACATTTTTATCAAAAAAGTAATTTTTCGTTTTACGATTTCTACTCACGAAATATTCGATACATTTGAATTTTTGGAGCAATTTTAAATTATAACAAAAATATCATCGTCGAAAAAATTCGTTGAAAATTGCGCTAGATATGAGTTTTTAAAGTAGTCCATTCATACTGTATATACCCGGAAAATATTTTTTTTAAAAATTGCATTATTTTGTTGGTAAATCCGAAAAAAATCCGATTTAAATATCTTGGTCGCAATTTAAGTTTGTCGCAATTAAATTTTTGTAAATTTAATATTTGAATAATATGGGATTTTCCACAAATTTTAACTAGTACTATTAGGGAAGAGTTATTAAAAAGGACAGCAGCATTATATAAGACCACCTCTTATTAAATTATGCTTTATTTCACTTTTTTCTCTCCTTAATATCATCCCATTTTATTGTCTAAACCATTACAGTAAGATATAATTTGTTTTTAAACTTTGTTATAAGATACAAAATATAATTTATGGTAAACATCATTAGACAAACCTTATCGTTTAGAGCTTTTACTAAAAAATTAAAAAAACTACTTGGAAAATTTCTTGAACATTTTTACTTTTTCAAGATATTCAACTCAGATTTTTTTTTGAAAGTTACCAAATATGATTCAAAGCAAAATTATGAAAAATAAATTTTTTGAAATGTGTTTCGTTTTCGCGCAGTATGAATGGATGACTTTGAATGCTTACATCTTGCGCAATTTTTAACGATTGTTTTCCTTAATGATATTTTTATACCTAATTAAAAATTAGTCCGAAATTTTATTTAATTGTATTGAATGTTTCTACGGAATTGTATTAAATGTTTCTATTGAACGTTATATTATATTATATATTATATTATATATTATATTATATATTATATTATATATTATATTATATATTATATTATATATTATATTATATATTATATTATATATTATATTATATATTATATTATATATTATATATTATATATTATATATTATATATTATATATTATATATTATATATTATATTATATATATTATATATATTATATATATTATATATATTATATATATTATATATTATATATTATATATTATATATTATATATTATATTATATTATATTACATTATATTACATTATATTACATTATATTACATTATATTACATTACATTACATTACATTATATTATATTTTATAACCGTCGTCGAACACTTCAACCAATTTTGAGTTTAGGTCAAGCTGTCTATCCTTTGAGCCACCATGGCTTATCGGAGTTTGATTTTTTTTTATAACCATCGTTGAGCAGCCGATTTTTGAGTTTATAACTGTTCAACTTCGTAGCCTTGTAAGTTTAACTCAAACCAAGATCTTTAGCCCTGAACCAAGATAGGGGAGCTCCAGGACCAAGTATTGGGAGAAAGTTTGCGTTCGCGGAGGACTTTTTTAAGGAACTAAACAGCATTTATGTTACAGGGAGAGGAAAATCTCGAAAACATTCCATGGTTTGCTTGAAGGCAAGGGGACTCTAAACCATGATCGGTCTACCATTGAGGATAGTCTTACGTCAACATTTTATTTTATTTTATTTTATAACCATTTGAACCCACGTCATATCATTTGAATTCAAGCTCTCTATCCTTTGAGCCACCATGGCTTATCGGAGTTTGATTTTTTTTTATAACCATCGTTGAGCAGCCGATTTTTGAGTTTATGACTGGTAATATTCAACTACATAGTCTTGAAATCTAGAACCGAATCCAGAAGACAAGGCATCTCCTGGATCAAGTAGGGGAGAGTTGGACAAAACGGGATACCATTATTGTTTTTATTTACTATGGAATATCTGTTAAGGCAAACCATACATTAATTTTTTTGTAGCTATAGCATTTATTGAAGCACAAAAAAAACATATTTTAAACTAATTTTAATGACTGTGAAATAGAAATTTTTTTTTATTTCCGAACGGGATAGGGCTTACAATGTTTAATTTTTTGCATAAAACTAAGTGAAAAGCATAATTAACCGACAGAGAACTGCAAAGCAAAATTTCTATAAACTATATATTCATGGGATTTTACTGTTCTAACACTTTTATATAGATTGTTGTTTTATAAGTAAGTACACAAAAAATATGATGCTACATTTGTTTTTAAAGACTATAAGTTTTCAAACATGAAGGCTTATTTCCGCAATTTCCGTTGTCGAGATGTGCCTTGTGCTTTTAATAGAGATTTCTTAGCAGCCTTTTCTTCAATTCTCTTGGTTCTTTTTTTGTAGTTTAATAATCCTTTCCTTTTCCTCCATTTCTAATTCACTTTTATTTCTATTTCACTCAATTGATGTCGTAAGATCCCTGAAAGACTCTTTAATAATCAAGTATTTAAATTCTTCAGTAAACAAAGAGAAGAATTCTTTTTAGAATTGAATGTAGATTGAATTGAGCAACCCAGAAAATTAAGAAGTTTATATATAAAAAAGCTGAAGTCTTCATCAGAGAAATACATTACAATTAGTTCTAAAGAAAGATGCGAAATCCTAGAGTCGAAAATAAAATGCTTAATAATGAACGTTAATAAACAAATTTTGCATTACTATATAAGGAGACTAAATTTTTCAAAAATATATATAGCTAATATAAGTAAGATGTTCAAAAAGCCTAGGCCTACATTAACATATGACTATTTTAAAGGTAATAATCCAACAAATAAATAGGTGGATAAAACGGGACATAAAAATCTCTATCCCGTTTTATCCAACTCATAAGTGTCCCGTTTTGTCCGACTCCGATACTTTTTGAAACAAACATGGCTGCTGCCTAAATGTGAAAAGAAAATAAGATAGACTACACATAAAAATATTGGTAATTAAATGGTTAATCAAATTTAATACTCACCGGAATTTTATTCTCATATATATAGGCCGTACAATGTAAAAAACAACGTACGAAAATGTAGAAAATGGCCAGAAAATAGAATAAAAAAGTTCTGAGACCTACAACTTTTTATCAAATTGTAATCTCGAGGCGGGACGCACCGAGAATGATATAATCACGGTCGAATAACACGTTTCTGTCGTTGTCCACTAGATAGCTGCAATAGTCTGGTCCCTAGGCGACGTATCCCGTTTTGTCCGACTATCCCGTTTTATCCAACTCTCTCCTATTAGGAGAATTTTGCCTTCGTTTGGGACTTTTTGATGGAACTAACCTGCATTTGCGGTACATGGAGAGGAAAACCTCCCACGGTAAGCCTGATGGCAAAGGAACTCTTACCCATGATCCGTCAACCACTGAGGGGATATTTTGCGTCAGCACTGTATTCGGTGTGAGCTGGGTGCGGAATTCGCATCCACCAGCCACCGTTGGGATTGGAACCCGGTTCACCTCATTGGAAGGCGAATGCTCGATCCCCTGAGCCTTTGCGGCTCATTGGAGCTTGCTTGCAATTATTAAAATCGAAAATTATTTAAGATAACCATTTTATTTTCACTGTGGTTTAAAAGAACAAACTACCATCTAAAATAGTAGCATCATCTATCTTCATAAATAACATTTAATTACCTATAGAAAAGTTTTTCTATGTCAGAAAACTGAAAAGAAAAAAAAAACAACTTTTGATAGCGGACTTTCAGAAACCAACCCGAACAGTTTCTGAACCGAAAGTAACAAACAGAATACTACAAAAAGATATAAATTATAAACAACTTTTCCCAACTTTTTCGCCAAAATAATTTTCCCATCAACATTCTTGGCTGAAAAAGTCTTTTTGTGATCTATGAACACAGTCCAGTCACGCTCGCTTTCGAAGAAACCTGTTTGAGTCTAAAAAATACTTCATCTTAAGGCAGTATGTTATTAAAAGTGATGTATAATGCATTTCATTATACATTACTACGTGGTGTATATAAATTAATCGCACGATTGCTATCATATGAAGGCATTGAGTTAGGGGGTTAAAAATAATTACTCATACCTGACAAATAGCGCAGTGATAATTTGAGGAATTCGATGTCTGTAAATAGGCATTGTGGAGAAATATAGTTAGAATAAGGATGTCATTAGAACCAACGCACGCGTTAATAACCCCTCTAAATAGTAGATTGTTTGGTAACACCCACAATGTACTTAAGAAAGCAGATATCGGGCGTTCATCTGTCATTTTAAGAAGTACATAAGCAGTTTGGATGAAATGTTAAGTAGATAGAAAGAAGTGCATTAATATGAAAATTATGGAGAAAGAAAATATTGTCTTTTGATTTTATGCTAATATTTGTAATATATACAGCGTACAATGAGAAACTTTTAGTGTATTAATTGCCACCATTTCTGATGTTGAGAAAAATTCAAAAAAATTTTACATTGCATGTAGTCACTAATTTTTATTTTTTTATTTTCATTTTTGAAGTTATACTTCTTATGCGACTTCCAACAAGGTTGCGTTAAACGTTTAACGCTGCATTTTTATTGGCCGGGAAATAACGTGGTAGGATCCAGTTTTCCCTCATTCATTTCCATATTGTTTTGGTTCCCACTAGCATAAAAGTAATTAAAGTCATAAAAGTATTGTTTTTCTATAAATATTTTTTTAGTTTGTTTTGATACACATATAATTTAACAGGGTAGTATTTTTTATTTTCAAATTTAGTGGATAACAATTGTAAAAAATGAGTGAAAACAATCCCACGAACAGTGCGACGGATTTCAGGTTATGTCAAGGTACGTCTCTTGTAAATATCAATTGATTGTTAGGTTTTCTCTTCTGAAATTACATTATGACGCATTCGCATGCATTATTAATGCAAATACATTTTCCAGGGCGAGGCGATCAGGCAAACACAAGCACTTCCACTGGTTCAAGAGGTCCACGAGGGAAAAATGCACAATATTACCGTGATTACAGAGCACGGAATCGAGCGGGGCAGGAAAAAGAGTCGTTGAGTAGAACTAGTGATCCTTCTACGACTGCTGATTCTTCTACAATTAACGTCGCAGGTTGCGAAGTTTAACTTCTTCCGCGTGGAGGGATTCCACGCACAATTTTTTTTCTCTGTTATAGTTTTATTTATTTATTCATTTTTTATTTGATTTTTAGCTCACCATACATATTTTTAAGCATTAGAGTTAATTTAGTGGCTAGCACATTCTTAGTAAGATATTCGCGCTAATTCTTTTAACAGTTGTTATTTTGTCAGTTTTATGTAATGTTTTGCATTTCGGTCATCTGCTTAAAAATAAAATAACAATTTCTACATTCTAGCAACAACAATATCTATGAGGTAGAAAATTTTGGTGTACAAATGTATACTTTTTTGGTGTCATGGTAAACCAAATGCATTTTTAAGTGAATAATTAAAGTTATCGTGGAAAAAATTACATAAAATTGACAAAACAGCAATTGTTTTAAAGAGTTAGTGCTAATATCTTATTAAAAATGTGCTTTTTTTTTAAAAACGAAGCGTTTTTGCAATGAAGCCATTAAATTGATTCTGATACATGAAGATATAAGTTGTGAGTAAACAATTAAACAAAAAAGGAAATAAATAAATAAATGATAATATAACGGGGAAAAAGTAAACGAAAAGTAAACAAAACATTTGACTACAAGTACAATAAAAAAATTTAGTTTATCTCCATGTAGCATTTCTGCACCAAAATTTTTTGCAGATATTGTAATTTTTATAAAATGATATTTTATAAGTTCTCTTATAAAACATACATGTATACGATTTTTTAGAAGAACCTGAAATATTTTTTGATTATTAACTGCTTTGATTCATAAAAGGCTAATTTTTTTTTTAATAAAATATTTCACAAATATTTATCTTTAATAAATATTTCATAAAATATTTATTTAAGATGTTTCTTGGTTTTTGAAAGGCCAATGCTAAAAAAAATATATTTTAAGTGTAAAATTTTCAATAGAGCACCCTAAATAAATATTTTATGAAACTTATATTAAAGATATTTTATTACTTTTAAAAGGCTTGTATTCAAAAAGGGTGACTTCCTTTTACAAAATATTTCGAGAGTACAATTTTCAATGTAGCCTATATTAATAAACATTTTAAAAATGCAAATGTTTAAGTTTTTCCTCTGTTTTTGAAGTGCCTTGAAGGGTCTCTTTTGTGAAAAATATAATTTTGTGACAACAGCAACAATCATATGTTAAAGTAAAATCTTTAAAAAAAATTGTTCGATTTTATTTATTTACTTTTTTATTTACTTATTTATTATTATTATTTTTGTTGGCTTTGTTAGAATTTTCCTGTTTTGGGCTGCGGGTTAACATTAAAGTTCATCAGTTTAGAGCCAAAGTAAGACATATTGCCAATTAAAAGTTTTCAGCCTAAACTTATTGATTTTGAAGCAGGTGGGCTTGAATTTCAAGCAGCTGGAGTTAATATTAACCCTAAAGAGATAATTATTGTCATTTGATCAAATAGACCCGTAAATGATTCTAAATGGAATAAACTTAACTACCCACTACTACTAAAATAATTAAACTACCCACTGTATAATTCTGATTACCATTAACCCTGAAGAAGTGAACTCATTAGCAGATTTTCTATAATCTCCATAATTTCTTTAATGAATTGATGCTAAATTAAACAAAATGAATGTATACCAATGCTTCATTCTTTATTTTATGGACATTGTGGGGGAAAAAAATTAGAATTTTTTGAAGCAAATTTTCTTTTTGACAATCTTTTAATAAGTAAAAATATTAAATGTTATAAAAAGGGGGGGGTGTTTAAATGTTACGTAAGGTAAAAGGATTTGGGATTTTCTTATTTTGCTGGAGGATGAGTATGAGCAATGCTTACGCACGATCCAAAATCACCTTATTTTAATTCTTCAATGCAAAAAACATATAGAAATAAATTTAAAAGAAAAAAAAACTACTCTAGGTTCTTTTAAAAAAATTGAAATAAAAGTTTAATTTGGGGAAAGAAAAAAGTTGAAAAAAATAATAAATAAACTTTCTTTCACGTAAACTTACATCTTATAATGGAATTTTATTCTAAAATTTTTAGAATTAGATTACTACAGTGAAAGTTAGAGTTAAAGTAAAAACAAAGGGAAAATGATGTTATTACTTACTTACATAAGCATGGAGGAGGGGTTTATATTTCGCTAATTTTTGTTGACAATTGCCAAAAACATGCTCACGCAATATTTGAGCGGCCTATCTGTTGTCGAAGTATTATAGTAAATAAGTGAATTTATAGTTACTACAGTTAAAAAAAAGAAAGGCATTTTGTTCATTTTAAAATCTTTTATATACTAATTTTAATTCCAATTTTAATTGCTTTTCTTGTGATTTTTCTTCTCATTCTAAATTGAAAATATTACAGCAAATAAAAAAAGAAAGAAAAGAACATCAGACGACTTTTGATACAACTCAAAACCTAATCTCTTTTAAATTTTCTTCCTTTTGATTACCCAATCAACATGAAGTAAAAAAATAAAAAGAGTTGTCGTCACTTTGACGTAAGTTTAGTATGCGGGACAGAGGGGTGGAGATTATCAGATAAAGTGGGACAAAAATGTCCCGCTCTTCATTATATGTTAATCTTCTACCTTGTGCTGATAGATTACTTTATAAAAGAACGAATTCCAAATAAGCTGGGACTTATAACTTCATCGTGGTCGCTTTGGACATGTAGTAAAGGTAATAACACAAAGGGGGCGGCTTTAAATTGGGGTAAGGGGGGTCAGAATACTTTCTCTTTCATTCACACGCCGTAATGAAACCATGCAACTGCCCCCTCCCCCACCTCCCTTCCGTAACCCCTGGAAACCAGCTTCGAAAATTTATTTTATAAAACCCAACTGCTAAGAAATAAAACAAAACAAAAAAATTTTTGAAAGAGAATGGTATTAAAATTCTAATAATACGAGTGTGGGGTATATTTGTGTGTGTAGAAAAGGGACGTTGGGGGTCGGCGGTTCAGATCAAAGGGGACGTGTTCGAAGAGGGCGGTGGTCGGCTCAGATTACACAGTGCAAAGGGGTGGTTGTAATTTTGAAATACTCTCTTTTCACAATTGCGTGAACATTGCTCCGCGATTGTGTGTATTAGGTGTTAGGGACTGTGAAGGGATGAATTTTTTAAATGTGTTGAACAGTGGTGTAAGTTAGTCGAAGCTAGGTTCCTTTGTTTAAAGGGACCTTTTTTTTAAAAAATACATAAAAAAGTAACAATAAAAGAAATTGTTTGTATTGCTGCAATATTAGATGTTTGGAAGTGTATTTGAACCATAATGTCCTTCAAATTTGTTGTAACCTTAATATGGGTGCTATGGTGAAACTTATTATTATACTTTTTAAACGGGATTACATGATAGTATGTTTCATCTGAAATAGATACATTCAATTTAGTTGAATTTGACACCTTATTAAAGTTAAGGCATCATATTATGGTTCAAGATAACGATATTGTGGTTCAAATTTGAATGAATTTTTCCAAGAATGCACTGCAATAGCAAACGATATTATTTATTTTTTGAAAGACTTCCAATAAGAGTAAAAGAATACAAAATATTTAATTTTATAATAACAGAACTTTCTTTGAAAGAAACTCGCAAAGAAGCAGAATTTTCAAAAGAAAAATTAATTGAATCAAAGAAGAAAACAATGAAAATAAAAATATATGGCCACCGAAGGCGACGTCTTCAGGGGGAACCAGCTCTGGAAGCCATAGAACAAAACCTTTTCTATTGAATTTGCTGTTTGACCAGTTTACCGTGAGTTTTTGTGTTTTCATTTTTGTATTATATTCTTAAGATTTTGTTTGAAATTTCTCTTCTGATTAGATTTTATGCATTTCTTGTGTTTTTCCTGGACTTTTTTCAAAACCTTCAGGGTACTGAGAGAGCAAATTTTGACATTTGTCTGGCTCTCTCAATAGAAAAGGTTTTGTTCTATGGCTTCCGGAGCTGGTACTCCCTGAAGACGTCGGCTTCGGTGGCCATATATTTTTATTTTCATTGTTTTCTTTTTTCTTTATTGCTTCAACTTCCACTAAGATTTTTTCGCAAAATGTGTTGAAACTTTATATAAATGCGAAGGGGTATAAAAAGTAAGGGTGTTTTAAATGAAAAAAATCGTTTCACATAATTCATAGAAACGAACCATAATAGTTAAAATATTTATTCTTATGAAAAAAATCGTTTCACATAATTCATAGAAACGAACCATAATAGTTAAAATTCTAACATCGGCCCCACTTTTCTTCCATTCACTAAAAAAAAAAAAAAAATTGCTTTAGGTTAGATGCAAAGCAACTATAGATTTTTTTCATTTTTATAGGGCATGGTGGTGACTCTTCCATGGGCCTGACTAATTATAATTTAATGGAGCTAAATCAGGACTATACAGAGGATGGTCAAGAATATTCACTTGAAATCCTGCAGTCGCCTATGGGCTTCCTAAATCTAATTATGTCCCTCACCTCCTCGATACGATGTGCTCTCTTCAAGATCAAGAATTTAATATTTTATTCAAAGAAGAATTTAATATTTTATTTATTTACTTGGTATTAGTTTTAAAACCAATGTCAATTTAAAAGTGCACTAATTTTGATAACATCACAGACAACTTAAAATCAAGCTGCATTTCGAAGGAAAAATAAAAGCAATTATTTTCCATCCTTCTGTTATTAATAATTAAATTAAAAAAATGAATCATATATTTGTCTTACAAATAATATGTCTTCAAAAACTTTTCAAAAGACAAACATTTAAGATCAAAATACATTAAAATAGGTTGAAAATTCTGTTAATTGAAATAGTAGAAAAGGAATAGAAGAAAAAAAAAAGATTTAATTGAATTCTGAGATATTTTGCAAAAAGATTGACTGAGAGTGCGAATTGTGTTGCGTTGAGTAGTTGGAAACTGGAAGGAAAAACTAAAAAAAGAGATATGATTTTTATTTTTTTTAAATGACACAAAAGAATTTTGGTATATTTAGTTAGAAGATACTGAAAGTCTGAAATGAGTTACGTAGAATAAATAACTACGAAATTTGAGGCATTTAGTTGAAAGATTTAATGAGGTTTAAATGAGTCATTACAGACACATAGCAATAGCATCAAAAAATGCTATAAATTTTTTTTTCCATTATAGTATTACATGAAGTGAACTTTCCAAACTATTAAAATAGACAAAATAAGTAAATAAATAAATAAAAAGAGAAGGAAAAACTTCGGCTATTTAACTGAAGAATCGTCCCCTTAAACCGTCACTGGAACTAATAATTCCTTTAAATTATGCTAATTTTGATAATGAAATATAGTTTTTATTCCCGAATAATTTTCTTTTAAAATTAAGTAATGAATATTTTTATGTTAAAATACAGTATATTTTTAAAAAAAAATTGTTAATGTATCCACTAAATATAAATTTGTAATAAAAACTCATAATTTTTTAAAATTTTTTCTCCGTTCATTTCTTTTTTCTATTTATTTAATATCATTCCTATCTGCCAAAATTTGTGACAGTATGATTTAATTTTAATTATTGTTTAAATATTGATTAGTATACCTTTATTTAAATATATATATATATATATATATATATATATATATATATATATATATATATATATATATATATATATATATATTGGTGGTAATAAAGTTTTAATGAAAAAATATGACGCCCGTAAATAAGACGTAAATAATAACTTATCAGAGAATTCCAAAGTAGAAAAAATACTTAACAATGTAAACATAGTTTTTGTTATCGTAAACTCAGTATAACTCAGCAATTCTTACTTTTTCGTACGAAACAACATATGTTATCCATTGATTCCAATATTCTATTTTATAAATTTGATTATTTAACCTCTCCCAATGAGCTTTGTACTAGTTTAATGTCTTCTATCTAAGTTTTATAAACAAAATAAATTTACAGGATTCAAAAAAAATTTATGACGCAAATGTTGTGGTTTAGATATCTATTTAAAAATTAATAATAAACACCATAAGTCGGTTTTGTTCTATTAATCAATCATCTATTTGCTCTTAAATCCCTCAACGAATTTCTAGAATTGATGTACCAATTTTAATAATCTTGTGAAAAGAGAGACAAAGTGAATTATTTGCACTGGACACGATTCCCTAGATGAACATTTCTTTGGATTTAGCATCTTTTCGTTCCTTTATTGTGTATTATGCAAGACTGTTATGGACGCATTTCATCTTAAATAATGCCTTGAAGTGTCTGGACATTTATAAGATAGATACTGGTCGGCAAGAGAGAAATTTTAATGTCTCTAGACTGGTCGCCATGTATTGATTAGTAACACGTTTTAATTTTACATTCTGGTATTTCATGCTGTCTTATCTTACATAATGTCTTAAGGTATTCAAGACATTTGTAAGATAGATATTTGTAAGATAGATTTGTGAGATAGATCTCGACAATTTTAAGATGAATACTGGTCAGCGAGAGAGAAATTTTAAGATCTCGGGACTGATTGACATGTATTGCCTATTTAATTTGTTCTTATTTTGCATTCGGATATTTCATGCTGTTTCATCTTAAAGAATGTATTGAGGTGTCTTGACATGAGATAGATACTGGTAGGCAAGAGAGAAATCTCCAGTCTGGTTGGCATGCATTGACTATTAACATGTTTTAATTTTGCTTCATGATAATTCAATCTCATTTCCTACTTCATCGGTTAGTGTTGTGTGTGTTTGCCGTGCACTAGTAAATGAATGTATAGTTCAAGTGCCATTGTCATAAAAAAAAGAAAAAAAAAAGAAATTGATCATCATAATGTCAATTTTCTTCTTCTCCAAATACTCCATAACGTACTACAAGACCGTCTCAGTAAGCTTTTTCCAACGGACATTATCAGACAGCATTACCCACCAAGGATTGATTCATCCATCTAATGCAAGGTCTTCCCCCTTTTTTAGTAGCCTGTATACTTTAGTAGCCAGTATTTCAACTCTATGGTACTCTTGCAAAGGTAACCTTTTTCACACGTTTCGAGTCGTCAGATCTAAAAATATGCCACAGCTTTCTGATACGATAAGATTTGATGACTCTGGCAATATCAGGTTGTTAGTATTTTTTATAGACTTCATGATTAAACAGAATTCACTCCTGTTCTGTGAGTTCCAGGAAACACCTAGGAATACAAAGAATGTATATTTTGTTCTGTATATTCCTGGAAATATTTAGGATTGCAAAGAATACAGCTCTGTTCTGTTGTTCCAGGAAACATGTAGGAATACGAATATTTCTAGTATGTTTTGTATGTTCCTCAAAATATATTGAATACCAAGATTTCACGTCTGTTTTGTATATCCCACTCGGAAACATATAGGATAACAAATTGCATACATTGTTCTGTATATTCCGGGGAACATATAAAAGTGCAAAGAATACAGCTCTGTTCTGTATGTTTCCGGAAGCATATACAGATACAAAAATTACGGCTATGTTTTGAGTGTTCCTGGAAATATATAGGAATACAAAGAACACTGCTCTGTTCTGTATGTTCCTAAGAAGATATAAGACAACATTCTTCGTTTAATAATATAGTATATGGCATTACAAAATACGCTTTCTGTTCTTCTGTAACTTGCACCACTAATGTACTGAAGATGATATTTGAAAAAAGGAAACTGAAGAATCTTCTTTGGCTACTCCAGTACAGGACACTCTCTGAAATTGGCTGATCCTTCCTTCTTCTTGCTCCCGAGTACACCCACTAGTCCCCTCCTCCACCACACCTCTGCCAGCCCTCAAACAAAGTTATACAATATATTTTCTTTCTTGTGTTTTTTTACTTCTCGCCTTGGGGGAGGGAACACCTTTTGGGCAGTCCACTGCAACTGTTCAGAAGCACAATTCCGGCTTTAGAATTCGGCCAAACGAACAGTCTAATACCATTTCGTTTAATTTGCAGTTTCTTTCAAAAATTTTTTTTGTTTCTTTCATTCCGACTCTAAATCCGTTGTTATCTGAGGCTGAAGAATGTAGTGCTTTATATCAAAAAGTTGAGTTGTTTCGGTATTTTTTTTTTTTTTCGAAGTAAAAAAAAAATGTAGGAAATTCCATTTTATGCTGAATTTTTTTCTTTTGGCATTACTGGGTTTAAAGGAAATAGTTTTTCGTTTTTTCCTCATAGGACTTTTGATAGAACAAGAGAAAAATTGAAATACTTATGATCCAACACAAAATTTTATTTTTGAAAGAAATCCAAAAAGATAAGAAGGTTTCCAAAATATATATTTGTAGTTTAAGAAATACTATTATCCAAACTTTTTGAAGAACCTAATAACTTTAATATTATATATCTATATATATATTTGTGAAGTTTTTCGGCAAAAGTTTCCAAGTTTTAAAATTGAAAATGTATTAGATAAAAGAAATACACTTCTTACGGAAAAGTAAAGTTAAAAAGCTTACCATTCGTAATTTTGTTTGCGATAAAGAATTCTAAGAACATAATTTGCTTTTCCTTTTAATGAAGATATAGATCTCTAAAATAAAAGTATAAGTTTAGTTGCGCCAATTTAAATTTATTGACGAAGGAAGCACAAAATTTAAGTTAAGGCTCAAGGCCCAATTTATTCATAGTCCCTAGATATGTTATTAATAGCTTTTGGAGAAAAATTGAGAACATGTTTATTTTTATATAATTAATTTAAATCAAACCTCATCTTGTTAAAAAGTGGCACCCATGATAAAATAGAATTCTTCTCGCTAATATTTTTCCTCAATCTTAATTATTTTCACACAGCTTGGGACGCTATTTTATGTTATATTACTCCCCTTGTTTATTAAATCTTCTAAATTAAGAGTTCATTAGTATAAAGAACGACCCAAAGCACCAAAATAAAGAGCATTTTCTTCTTTTTCTGCATATATTTCGCTGTACAAAATGCTTTATAAGCATTAGATCCAATCTTCGCTAACAAGTCTACTGAAAACAAATGACGAGTCCCATATCTTCAACCAAGTTGCGCGACATTTGACATGGCCTCCCTTTTAACAGAAGATAAATGTACCCCAAAATAAAGACATCACTGTGTCTGCACATCGGGACTCAGTTCTGTAAAGAACTACTCAGCCTATGTGTAAACATGGGGACTAATATGTGTCGCTGATACGACACATGGAAGTGATTATGGACCCTTAGCCATTTTAGTTAAGCGAGAATGAATGCCTTGTATTTTAGATCTCTTTTGACACTTTGCGAGTGTTTATGATCAGAGGAGAGCGACTTTACGAATGCAGAATCGTTTTTTAGGTTTGGAGGAATATAAATAAAGCATTTCTTTTTCTTACTTTTTTTTTTCTGGATTGGTTTATGTTGTTTGGTTGTTTAGAATATAATTTTGAGACTAATGAGTTGAGAAAGTTTTTTTTTCTGCATTGTTCTCTTTTTTCTTCTATTTTTTTAATTGATTGATTAATTTTCGAGCAATTATTTAATCACGCTTAATTGTTGAATAATGATTTTAAATATCAAACTACATATTAAAATCTAATGAAGATGTCGCAGTTTTCCATTCTTGTGGGTGCGTTGTTATTGGGAGGAAAATCACATGGTAAGACTCAGTTTTCCCACATTAATTGGGTATTTGCAACTCGAGAAGAAGAATACCGCTGGAATTAAATGGTTGTGACTAATCATGCACGGCGTCTTAACGTTATAGTTATTATACTTGGTTTATTATCCCGCTGAATCAATTTTCAGACCTGCAAGTGACGTCACGTGTCGAACCTGATTGACTGCTGAATCCTGGCATAAAGAAATGACATGATAGTGTGAAAGAACATCATATAAGCACCAAATGAAGCTATCATGTGCACTTTAAAAGGTGTATAAGAGCTTTAAACACCTAAAATACAAAAAGGTTACACCAAGATCACGCACATTTGCACCATAAGTTAAATATTTTCGTATGTGAAATCTTGTTGGCACTTTTTGATTTTCTTCTGTAAATGTTCTACATCTCACTATCACTAGTTGGAGGGGAGGTGTTTGTTGATATTTCAAATGGTGACAGCAAGGCATGTGTAGTGTGCAGGGCACGTGTAGTGTGAAGTGTGCAAGGCATGTGTAGGGGGCATTGTGCAGTGTATTTTAGTGTTAAGAGCCACGAACATTATTTACAGTGCACACGTTTAAACTTAAATGTTTTTTTTTTTAAATATTACTACGTAAATATATTTATGCTCCCTAATAGATCTTAAGAGGTTGAAATTTTTTTAGATATTTTACGAATTTTCCTCAAAACTTCAAAGTAATAAAATGGTGTAATTTGTGGTTATTGAGGTTGGTGTCCGGGTTAATTTCTTAGTATTACAATATAATCTATTATTATTATTATTACAATAATTTTTAAATTATTAGATCCTTCTTAATATTTCCGTAGAGAGCCGTCGAATGCCTGCGATGGTTGGTCGATACGAATTCTGCATCCAGTTTGCACCGACCACAGTGCTGACGTAAAATATCCTCAGTGGTAGACGGATCATAGGTTAAAGTTCCCTTGCCACCAGGCAAACCATGGGAGGTTTTCGTGGTTTTCCTCTCCATGTCACGCAATTGCGGGTTAGTTCCATCGAAAGTTCTCCACGAAGGGAAATATCTCCCAATACTTGATCCAGGAGTTCCCTTGTCTTCTGAACTGGGTTCAAAATTACAAAGCTGCGGAATTGAACATTAGTAGTCGTAATCCCAACAACAACAATGGTTACAAAATATTTCAGTAATATTTAAAAATAAGAATTAATTTAAAAATATTATTTAGTTCTTTTGAGAAAAGAAATTCTTACCTAAATTTAGGAAATAGAATTTTTAATTATTGATACGTTATTAGAAAAATTTTAGGATGGACATGAATATAAGAAAAAAAGTGCTTTTTGGTAATTGGTGCTATGAACGGGAAACTAATGAATATGAAGTCACTGAAATAAAAATTGTAATGATCTACTTGGATGGAATCGAATAGTAATTTTTGATTTCTATTCATTAGAAAAATTGAATAATGCTAGTGACTAATAGATTTAGAATATCAAACTGGTTTTTAATGTCTTAAATCTAAATTTACCTTGAAATCTACTTATTGCATTAATTTTGGATTAATCGTTATAGACCTATGGTGATTATTAATTACAACAAAGCGACAAAGATTACAAAAGATTATTGCGACAAAGATTACAAAAATATAGGATAAGAGCAGTCTTTAGACAACACCGATATATTCATGAACTGAAGACTGTATTTAATGAATCTATTGATCTAATTGTTTGCTTTTGTTGATAATTATTCAATGTAATTATTTAAATCTGATCCATTCATATTAGTTCTGACATTTGAGGCCTATCAAATGTTTAAGCATCAACTATATTGCCAGGCACTTATGAAATATAAACTACAAACCAAATTATTCAGTTTTAACTCAGGTAGGCATTAAAAAGGTTCTAAAACGAATGAAGGGTTAAAGTTATCTTTTCCCATCTGTTTAATAATTAAAAGTGAATCCAATAACAGTTTGATTGATATATTTTTAACTTGAGCAGTATAATAACAAAGGAAGAAATAATACTGCAATATGATTAAATTTAGGGCTTTTTTTTTTTAACCTTAGGAATGTTTGCTTAACATGCATTATTTTTACAACAGTATTAATTTACTCATTCATTCGATATGGAGAATTCAACAGGACTTGGTGTAATTAAATATTTATTCGAATGAAATATTTTTTTCTTCCTTTTTTTTCAAAAATTCAAATGAAATTCAAGGACTAGTTTAAAGTTAACGAAAATTAACTTTTCATTCTATTGAACTAAAAGATTAGGACACTTTAGCAGCTTTTAAGATTTCTTATATAGCAAATTCCAATAATTTCACTTATCTTATTTTACAGTAATATAATAAATATCAAAAAAAAAGATTTTTTTTCTGAAAATTTTCAAAAAAAATAAATAAATAAATAAAAATTTTATTAAAATGAAACACTCCATCATTTTGGCTAATTTTAACTTATCCCAAAATTAAGCCCTTAGAGGATAATTATTAACAATACATAATATATAATACATTATATATAATAGAAAATTTAAAATTAAAATATGTATATTAAACTTCATACATTAATTTTTTATAAATGTATATTGATTTTATTTGAATGTATACTGATTATATTAAATTATTACATTAAATCAGGACTTTATGGCCCTAAAGAAATCAGTTGTTAAATTCATATTGTTTAATAAATATATAAATTCATTTTCATATTGCATACATTTTTTTTCGAGTAGTTTACTAGTTCATTTTTTTTCACATGGGATTTGCCTTATTTGTATATGAGTAACCTCAGTAGAGAATTATAATTGCATAACAGAGAAATATAATGTGGGTCAAAACTGTATTAATATAATTAAAATATAATGAAATTCGGTAGCAAGAATAGGTTATAATCAGGCGAAACAATACAAAGGTACAAACAAGCTCTAAATTGAGCTTTATTATAATATTTATTCATCCGTGAATATTTTTGTAATCACGGATGTTTTGTTAATCAGTACATATGTCAACTTATGCACAGAAATTACGCAACTTTCATAAAAATAAAAACTATTATTAATTGTTTGACACAAATGTCAAATAATGATTTAATTATTATCAGAGCCAAACTTAAAATCGATCTAATGAATAGAATGAACCTCTTAACTTCGATCCTCTTATTTCTTTCTGTCTTTTACTTTCTTTTTTTTACTATTCATGTAAATAAAGAAATTTCAATTTGGTCATTTAAATTTGTTTATTTAATTGAAAAAAAATTTTTTTTCAACTACTTTTTTAGCTAACGGATGTTTTGTGGAAATCGGAATCAGATCAAAATATTCTCCCATTTTTAAAATCTGTCTAATGAATAGAATGGACCTCTTAACTTCGATCCTCTTATTTCTTTCTGTCTTTTACTTTCTTTTTTTTACTATTCATGTAAATAATCAAATTTTAATTTAGTCATTTGAATTTGTTTATTTACTTGAATTTTTTTTTTCAAATACTTTTTTAACTAACAGATGTTTCGTGGAAATCGGAATCAGATCAAAATATTCTCCCGTTTTTAAAATCTGTCTAATGAATAGAATGGACCTCTTAATTTCAATCCTCTTATTTCTTTCTGTCTTTTACTTTCTTTTTCTTACTATTCATGTAAATAAACAAATTTTAATTTCGTCATTTAAATTTGTTTATTTACTATATTTTTTTTCTCAAATACTTTTTTAACTAACAGATGTTTTGTGGAAATCGGAATTAGATCAAAATACTCTCTGGAATTTATTATCAATATTATCAAGTATATTGACTTAAACTTACAAAGAGAGTAGCGGGCCTCTAAAATAAACATGTCGGGTCACATACTTAGCATGCCTAAGCATAAATCAAGGCTTTTATTAACTCTAAAAAGCATTTTTCTTAAAAACAATTAACTCCCGTTTTTTGACATTTGCTGTTCTATTAAGGTGAAAATAATTTGATGTCATAATTGCGTCCTTCTAGTGTTGAGAAGAATTTGAAATTAAAAAAATATGTATTCCATAAAAATGTGAAAAAGAGATGCTTTTTGAGGGTTCGGGTTCTCCGCAGCTGCGGTTGCAGTGACTGGGTTATTTGGCGTCGGTGACAGACCGTGTCGGCGGCTTCATTAACTTCCTAAAAACCGCCGACTGACTTCCCCACACCTCATCATCCTTCTTCTATAGAGGGAGAACAGTTAAATTCTATTTGCATCGTTTGAAGCCCCCTATTCTAGAAAGAAAAAAAAAAAAAAAAAAGAGTAAAATTTTACGATTGATCTTTAAATTAATTGAAAACGTTGATTCATAGAGTTTGTCAAGTTATTCCATTTTGGTAGAAGAGTTGAGAGAGATTTTGTTAATTAATTAAAGTAAGAGACTTAATTAAAGTCTGAGATTTTTTTAATTAATTAAAGTTAGAGATTTTGCTAATTAATTAAAGTTAGAGACTTGATTAAAGTTAGAGATTTTGTTAATTTATGTTAGAGACTTAATTAAATTTCGAGATTTTGTTAATTAAAGTTAGAGACTTAATTAAAGTTAAAGAATTTTGTTAATTAGTTAAAGATTTTCCTCGATTATAAACTGAAGTACAGAGTGGAAGAAAATTTTAAATGACATTTTAATGAACTTGTGTAAATGAGTTTTAAGGCTTTTTTTTTTTCAATATATCGCGAAGCTTTTCGCATCAGGAAATATTGTGTTTTATTGAATAGTTCACTACTTCTATTACTGCTGTGAGTTGGCAACAATTATGAATATGGTGCAAAAGAATCAGAACATGGGGCAAAAGAACCTGAACCTGGTGAAAAACGTCAATATGAAGAAAAGCCACAGTTTTGTGAAAAATAAGATCTAATATTGCTAATGTAATCGAATATTTAAGAAGAAAAAAAAAAGACTGACATTTTATGATTGATCTTTAAATTAATTGAAAATGTTGATTCATAGAGTTTGTGAAGTTATTTTATTTTGGTAGAAGAGTTGAGAGAGAAGGAGAGAGATTTTGCTAAAGTTAGAGACTTTCCCCGATTAGTACCGAGTGGATGAAAAGTTTAAGTGACATTTTAATGAACTTGTGTAAATGAGCTTTAAGGCTCTTTTTAATCAATATATCCGCGAAGCTTTTCGTATCAGAAAATATTGTGTTTTATTGAATAGTTTACAACTTCTATTACTGCTGTGAGTTGGCAACAATTATGAATATGGTGCAAAAGAATCTGAACTTGATGAAAAACGTCAATATGAAGAAAAGACACAGTTTTGCGAAAAATAAGATCTAATATCGCTAATGTGATCGAATATTTAAAAAAAAAAAGAACATTTAAAAAGTTCCTTTATTACTGCATCACTCATTAAAATTTGCACAAATTGGTGGAAGAACTACCTTAATTTGTGCTATTTGAGGTGGTTTTGGCAGTGATTGGCAAAATTGGTGTTTTTTTTTTTTTTTTTTTTTTTTTTTTAAATTATACAACATTTAGTATATTTAACTTATTTGTCCGTTCTGAAACCTAACTAAGGGCAGGTGGTAAGATGGTATATGCAGAGTGTCCCGAAACGACCGCATAAACTCTGCACAGTTAGATTCCTCGTTGGGAGTACATAAAAACTGCCCACAGAAGCGTTCCTGTACGATCCATAGTTTACGAGAAAAATACGAAAAACAAAGTATGACGTCACTGCCGGTGCAAGAAAAAAAAACACTTTATTGGACAAATTCACGGCGTGCTCAAGCCTGCCTTTACATGCACGGTGGACACTTTGAACATCTGCTTTAAATTGTGCATAATATACTGCTGTTGATATGTTCAATAAAGTGTTTTTTCCTGCACCGGCAGTGACGTCATACTTTGTTTTTCGTATTTTTCTCGTAAACTATGCATCGTACAGGAACGCTTCTTTGGGCAGTTTTTATGTACTCAAAACGAGGAATCTAGTTGTGCAGAGTATATGCGGTCGTTTCGGGACACCCTGTATAGTCAGTTTTGTCACCGATAGAACTGGGGTTCGATTCCCTGCTTTTACAATACGATATTTCAACACATAAAGAGTTCCAGACATAAAGAGTATATAGACATACAACACATAAGGAGTTGTATCCTGCACTCCCCAATGTCCATTATCCTAACTTAAAGCTAAGCTCCTAGTTCCTGGTGAATTTCTTTTTAGTGGTTTTGAAACCATGCTACTTATAAAAGGTTACAAATCCATTAATTTTGTATTCATGGTTTTATAGCTATACCAGTTGTAAATGATTTCAAAACCGAAAAGGTAAATAATGTTCTTTACCGTAAATTTTAAGGTAAATCGGATGGACAGACTGCTGTTGATTATTTTACCATAATTTTAGAATGAAAATTCTAAAAGTGTGTATGAAATGTAATTGTTTGAATGTCTGAGTTTTAAACTGTTTAATATTAGTTAATGATAGTCCGAAAAAATACTTTATTCAGTATTTAATTTTATTTTATCACCGTGTGAAAGCACCGAACTCGTCTTTTTGTGTAATCACTGCTTAGTGGAATATGCTGCCTGCTTATTAAAACCGATTTTCCAAGAAGGGAGTAATTTATACTAGATAATATTAATATTTCTTCGCTTATCAGACTGCTAACCGCCTGGTATGAGAATCGAAATTATACACAATTAATCATTAAAATTTATAATGAATAAAAGTGATATAGAAAAAGTTGAGTGATATTTCATATTTGACATTTTATTAAGTATATATATTAGGCAAATTATTTAAAAAGCGAGCTAAGTCGTAGCATGCTTTCAGATTTCGTGCAAACGAGGAAAAAAAAAGAAAGAACGAAAAGAACAACCTCCCCCCCCCCCCAAAAAAAGGAACGGACAGAAAGCACCGGGAAAAAGCACCACTTTAATAATTAATTGAATTCAATGCCTGATTTGATTCGGAAGGTTGTTCTCGAATTCAATATAAGTAAAAAAAATTTTGTATTGAAAAACTAGACATGTTTCTTAAAAATTACTTAATGTTCAAGGATTAATTTAAGGTTCAAAGATAAGGACTTTTTGCACAGGATACTATTTAACAAATTGCTTAGAACTCTAAGGCAGATTCAAAATATTTCTAAATTCCAATAATTATTGGGATATAAAATGTGAGCTTTTTTCAATTCGGGATTTTTTGAAAAATTTTATATTAAAAATGTATAATATTATTTTTTAAAAATTTTTTTATAAATTTCTTATCACAAAATGTTAATGTTAACTTATCACAAAATTAGCCTTTTGGAAAATAATACGCTATTATATATGTTATATACAGTTATTATAAATAATTAACAAATTATATACAATAAAATAATGCTTAATATTTAATGTTTGTTTCCACAAATTTAAAACTAATATCTTAAAAACTTATATAATAACTAATATTATATTAATTAAAATTTAAAAAAGTATGTATCTATTTATATTCGAATACATTTTTAAATACATCAATTTCATGTTCCGTTCCACTTATTTTATTATTATGCTTAAGCGAGAAAATAAACTTTATGAAAATCTTACGAATAAATGTTTCGGAATGCGAAACTGAAAAATTCAAAACTTGTTCGATTGCCGGAGCTGTTGATAGGAGATCGCTAAAAAAAAACTTGTAAGTTTTATCAGGCAATCAAACTGGTTATTATTTTTTAATACTGATTGCCTCACTAGCAATTCAACAGTGTCTTGTTTTTTCTTTGTTTTTTTTTTAAATTTTATTCCTACTTAAATAGCAATTCGTATGTGTTCGCCTTTAAATTTAATTTTTAACAAGAATTTTAAAAATTCAAAAACAGTTTCTATTGAATTGCCTGCCACTTTGTATCTTTTTTACCTTAAAATTCGATCCATGCATTCTTTAAGTGACTCCCTTAATAATAGCTTACGAAAAGTCAACTCTCGATGTCAACCTAAATATGACTTAACTTACAAGAAGTCAAAAAGAAAACATATCGGCACTGAGCTTAAAGCTAAGAAAAACAGGAAGAAAAGTGGATATCTTTTCTCCAAAACATTCCTTCTAAATACTTTCCAGAGAACCGCTAACTACCCTCACTTTTTTTTTTTTTCTTCCCTCAAAAGGATCTTTCGAACATTTGACGCGACTCTTGAAAAGTGAATGTGTCGGCAAATATGTCGTGTGTTTGAGCCCATCTTCATCCGTTTTGAGGCCAAAAGGTTCTTAAAAACATCCCTTTGAGGGCTCCTTCAACCCCTCTTGCTAATTCTGAAGAAGCAAAATAGGGGGTGGCAAGTTTTGACATCAAAGGCTCAAGCCGTATCATCCCATATGATCTTTCTTTCCCTATGTTCTTTTTGTTGGAGAGGTTTGAGATTATTTTGCGGTTCTGATCTTGTTAGTGATGGCTCCTTTGATGGGCTCAATTGACGAAAGAAACCGAAACCATTTATTTCCTATACGCCTTTTTCCGTTGAATGTCAACTTGCTATTCGGATTTCTTCATCAAAAGTAATGAGTAGTCAGTCAAAATAAAAGAAGCATTTTAGTTTGCGGTTCAAAATAAAATTGTCAAGATTTTGTATTTGGATAGATTTTTTATTTTAAAAAGACTAATGAACTACAAAAGCAGTAAAATCAACTTCATATTTCCCTGTAAATGCTAATTTGTTATTCAGATTTCTGCATCAAATGTAAGAAGCGGTCAATCAAAATAAAATTAGCATTTTATTTGGAGATTTAAGGTAAACTATTACAAAATCAGTTTAGTGATTTTTCTGAATAAATTAGTATAAAAGGAATAAAATCAGGTCCACATTTTTTTATCAGAAAGTCGACTTATTTAGATTTCTTCATTAAATGTATGAAATAGTCCTAAATTAAAAAATGGCAGTTTTCAAAAATTTCTGAAAGATTGTGAGGTTATAAAAAAATAAAAAAGTAGAAAATCAAGAAAAAAAAAATCCTCTAGTACTTTTATGTGGCAGGAGATAAACTTTTTCTCCCAGAGTGCTAAGTTTTAATTCAAGGATTTTACAATTGATGGCGCTGCAGATAGTAAACCTATAAATCAAAAGAAATACAATTTACATCACAATATTTCGAAATCCTTTTGAGAATGAAAAATACATTGAAGTATTATCGAAATTTACACCAGTAGCCACAATCGCTTGCTATCTATATCATATGACAAGTTTGTTTTCTTTGATTAAAAGGTTTATTGCTTACAAAAAGAAGTCTAGGAACAACATTTTGAACTAAAACCAGAAACACCTGGAGGAAAAATTCACGCCATTTCGCATAAATTTACTGAAATATATTTTTTATTTCTTTTTTACCACTTTCTCGTTATTAAGTTTTTAAAAATTAATTTTGTCTCTTAATAGAACTGATAATTTGTCACTCAAGAGAATTGATACTTCATGGGTTTGGCTTACTTGAAATAGAATGGAAAGAGCAGTTGCTGAAGTAAACAAAATCCGCGTACCAAAAACCAATCACGGCCCACACTACGTCACCTGCTGATAACCCATTCAATGCATAAAAAATTAAATGAATTTATGAGATAATGTAGAAAGCTCAAAGGGTTAAAAATGTTCAACGCAATAATGAGTGCTGAAACGGTGCTGAGAACTATCTCTGACTCAAAAATAAGAAGTAGAACGAGATACAAAACAAAAGGAGGAAGGATGGCTTTGGCAATTTAAGATCATGGATCCGTTTTGAAAGTGCAGAAGATAAGCGTAAGTGCATAAGGACGTGTGTGATGGTGGTTCTAAATGACTTCATTCAGATTTTAATAGTTTTGCTAATCACTAGATAGTTTCAAAATTAAAAACAACAAATGAGTAGTAACAAGGATTTTCAAGTAATGGCAGTAGAATTTTTTTACAATGAAGTCTCCTTGCAGCTAGTTTCTGATATGATATTTTTAATCGACATGGTTAATAGTATTCTAAATATTTTCCATATAATAAAATGGTTGTCTTCCTATAGCGAATGTTTCACATACATTCATCATTTTTGATTTCTATCATTTTTGAAATTTTTCAGATTTTTATCTTTTGATTTTCGTTATTTTTGAAGAAAGTTGCAATTGAATGTTGCAGAGCCCTGATGGCTCAATGTTATAGAGAGTTAGTCTCCCAATAAGGTGACCCAGGATCGAATCCCAGTGGTGGTTGGTTGATACAAACTCTGTTCCCGGTTCGCTCCGACCACAATGCTGATGTAAAATGTCTTTAGTGGTAGATGAATTATGAGTTAGAATCCCCTTTCCGTCGAGTTACCGGTAGAAGATTTTCGCGGTTTTCCTCTTCATACAGCGCAAAAATGGGTTAATTCTATCAAAAAGACATCCACGAATGCTGGTTTGTTCCATTGCTTGACCCAAGATTTTCTTTGTCTTCTGGATTATCTATACATAATAATAAAGGCGGCTGTGTGTCTGTTTGTCTGTCTGTAATCACAATATATCTCCCCAGAAGCCGCGCCCAGGCACGAAACTCGGCACATAGTAATTGTGTTTTGACATAATGAAGAAGTATTTTTCTTTCTTATTCAAAAATTTGGATTAGTTTTTTAGTTATCAGTCATTTTGTAAGAAAATCTATGCTTTTTCGTCTTTAAAGAGCCATATTCAAAAAACTATTAAAAAATGCATATACTTTTCTCCACTCTTATAAATGTATGCTAATGCGAACCTTACAATTGAAATATTAATTTTCGACAACTTAAACCAATAATATACGAAGGAATTAATAATTTAATTGTAAGGTTCGCATTAGTTTACATTTATCAAAGTGGAGAAAAGTTTAACTTTTGTATTAAAAATGTGGCAACATATTCGATACGTAAATAGAACGCTTCGCATTGATATATTTGTCGCTGTTCATCTGGATATGAAGACAAAATTGCAGGACAGGAACACTTTAATTGTCCACTAATCTTCAGATTTCCTGCTATGTTTTAAAAGACTTTACTTGTGAAAACCTTTAGCGTGGCGGACAGCTGGCCGCCTTAGGCGGCTAGTGTTCAATATTACAAGTCTACGGAGTTTATCTTTGATAGTTGTAAACTCATAATTGGATCAGCTGTTCAACGCCGGGTATAAAATGAAATAAAAATTGAGTTTTGGAATTTTATGTTCTACCAATTCACTTTCATACATGCTTGTTTCTGTATCTATTCACAATATTTTTCCAGCTATAATGCGAAGTAACCGATTTCTATGTGGGGAAAATAAAACTTATTTTATACTATTCTTAATTACTTAAATTAACTGCGCTTTTTTTCCGCATTATTACCGCATTATATCACTATAGTTAGAAATAATAGTCACGATATTTTCGTTTTTGGTGGGTAATTAAAATCAATTAATTGTGACCAATTCATATAAGAACAATTGGTGCCGGCGCATAGAGTAGTATTATATTCTTTTATATATAAGTCTCATAACTATATTCTTTTTAACTTATCACATAAACCAAAAAATTTATAATATCGATTTAAATGACTAAAAAAGATATTTACTTATTTTATAACGAAATTTTCTCTACAACGAACTTTTCAACTGGCGCCAATCAATTTCGTTATTGGGAGACCCCACAATTTTATGAGAATTAAATTTTCCACCATATAATTCGAATGAATTTCATAATAATAGATAATAGAATTTTAAATTTTTTTCCTCCAAATTTCAATGAAATTTCTATTTTTCTTCTATCATGTTTTTAAATTTAACAAATAATTAATTATAATTTGGGCTATAATATATTACTACTCTATGCGCCGGCGCCAATTGCTCTTATATGAATTGGTCCCAATCAATTGATTTTAATTACCCACCAAAAACGAAAATATCGTGACTATTATTTCTAACTATAGTGATATAATGCGATAATATTGCGATCATTGTCAATGACATATCAAAAAGATAAGAGCCCGAATATTATACATAACGATATTTATGGATTACAATATTATGAATATTTGACAAATTTTATTTGAGTAATGAAAATATAGACCGATGTAAAAGTAATATAAATCAGTTAAATTGAAAAAAAAAATCGATATTTTTAGAAATACACTGTTATTATTATTTCTTAACAATAGTGATATAATGCAATAATATCGTGATCTTTGTCAATAATGTCTCAAAAAGATAAAATCGCGAATATTATACATAACGATATTTATGGATTACGATATTATGAATATTTGATAAATTTTATTTAAGTAATGAAAATATAGACCGATGTAAAAGTAATATAAATCAGTTAAATTGAAAAAAAAAAATCGATATTTTTAAAAATACACAATGATTATTATTTCCTACAATAGTGATATAATACGATAATATCGCGATCTTTGTCAATAATATCTCAAAAAGATGAGATCGCGAATATTACACATAACGATATTTATGGATTGGTGTAATAAGTATTTGAAAATTTTATTTGAGTAATGAAAATTTTGACCTATATAAAAATAATATAAATCAAATTTAAAAAAAATTGGATATTTTTAAAAATATATCATGGTATTAAAATTTGTTACAGGGAGCAATGTTCTGTATTAGTGACAATTTAAAAAAGCAGTTACTAACACACAGTACCTAAAAAAATATATTTTTCTAAGTACCTAAAGTACTATAAGTACCTAAAAAAATATAATTTTCTAAGTACCTAAAGTATTATAAGTACCTAAAAAAATGTAATTTTCTAAGTACCTAAAGTACTATAAGTACCTAAAAAAATATAATTTTCTAAGTACCTAAAGTATTATAAATACCTAAAAAAATATAATTTTCTATCTAAAATTTATTAAAAAAATTAAGCAACATTGTGACTTATTTATTGTTAAGTATGTAAATTTATAACAAAATGATAAATTTGTTCCATCATTAATAAATTTACGTAATGACTTTATTTGGGTAAATTTTTATCAATTTACGAAATCTCATCAGATTAGCTACGTGTATTCAAAGACAATAACTTGGGGAAATATTTGTGGTCGTCGAAACACGAGGTTGACAAACCGCATAACCGAAGTCCCACGAGATGAAACATAGTTGAATAGCTTTCCCTTCAAATCGGATTTTATCATCTTTATCCGGTCCCGATTAGACAGAATGATGCTCGTCCAAGGCATAATGAAGTTGAAGCGTGACCAAACATCCAGCCATCTCGACGCCATGAGGAGAGAAATGGGTTTCTAAGTCAGCAGCGCCATCTATCGAAATGATCAGATACTTTTCGAGAGGAAAGATAAAATAAGCACAGGGGAATGAATGACAAGGAGGTGGACATTTCTTTCTCTTGAGAAATGAATGGGACAATGATTTAAATTATGTTAACAATGCTTGAAAAAAGACATTTTGGTTTAAAGGCTTTTATTTATTCTAAATGTTTCTTTTTTGTTGAAAGCGTAAAATAGTTAAATCAGATTATTCAGGAAGAAAAAAAGTAGTCTAGATATAATCATTGATTTTTTTTTTTGTGGTAAGCATAAGATATTTAAAAAAAAAAACATAAGGATAAATATTGAAATGATAAAGGATAAAAAATATTTCAGTTTTTTTATTTGGAATTTGGTTTTTCAAAAAGAAAGAAAAGAAATAGTCAGGGTTATAATTGATTTAAAAATTCTAACTAATATCATTGTTTACCCTCTAACGGCGATTTGGTGTAAGTATTTCAATATTTTATTTTACAATTTTATAACCGTCGTTGAACAGCCGACCCAATTAAGGGGCTTACGACTATCAGTGTTCAACTCCGTACCCTTGTAATTTTGAACCCAATCCAGAAGACAAGGGAATTCCTAGATCAAGTATTGGGAGAAATTTGCCTTCGTGTAGAACCTTTGATGGAATTAACTCGCATTTGCGTTACATAGAGAAGAAAACCAGGAATACCTCCCTCAGTTAGCCTGGCGGCAAGGGGACTCCAACCCATGATCCGTCTACCACCGAGGATATTTTACGTCAACACTGTGGCTAGGTTGAGCTGGGGGAGGAATTAGTATAAACCAGCCATCTCTGAGATTTGAGCCTGGGTCACCTCATTGAGAGGCGAGCGCTCTATCCCCTGAGCCACCATGGTTCAAGCAATTGCTTATGAAAATTTCAGATGAAAAAAAATTACCCTTTTTCTTATATATAATTTTATTAATTAAAAAAAAAATATTCAGTTCTTTTTCTCGCCATCGCATTTCTGTTCATTTTTGTTTTTTTTCTTCTCACTTATTAAGCCCAAAGTTATAATTAGATACAAAGCAACAGCGAGCACTTTTTTAAAATTTTAAATATAAGTTAACTGAAAGTACTTGAAAAAATGTGTTATTGTATTTTAGATTTAGTTGATTTTCAAAGCTAAAATCGTATATAAATAATAAAAACATAAAATAATTTGAAAATATGTATACTTTCATTAGTTGGTCATGAACATTTATTTGTAAGAAATTTTGGAAAACACTGAGTTTACTTGGTATTATGAGCATAGTTCTTTAGACAAAGATTAATACTAAATGGCAAGGACTTTATTATCGATATTTTGATTACGACAGCTAAAATAATAATAATAATAATAATAATAATAATTATAAAATAAAATAAATAAATAAAGAAAGTAAAATAATTGAATGAGGATTTTCATGCAGTAAAATAAATAAATAAAAATTAAGAATCATTTTAAAATAAAGTAAGAATGAAACAATTTTCAGAATAAGGATAAAAGTTAATTAAAATTAATTATCAAAAGGAAAAAATATCATCAATAATTAGAAAAAATTGCGTGTGTTAATAATTTGTTGAAAAAATAAATTACAATAATAATCTTTTTACTGTGAGAAGTCTTTATAAAATATAATGCTAACTTGAGAAAATAAATGGGTTAAAAATTTAAGTTGATTGCTACTAGATAGTTTTAAAAACAAAACTTTTTAAGTGCAGCAATATATTATTTTATACTACACATTATACTACATAATATATATTATATAATATACTTACTATTATATATATTAGAGTTAGCTATGGATTTAGTAATCTACGGATCCTTTAATGTATTTACCTTTTTAACTTAATTTTTGACTTCGACGAGGATCCCTAAAATGGAGATTAAAGACGTTTATTACATTTTGAAGTGCTAATAACAACATGCAACTGTTATATCAGATATTATTTGCGCTTTTTCACGTAGTTTTACGTTCGAAATATTCGATTAGAATATTTATGATGTACATGCGTGTTAACGCGTTATAATTTGAGCAAATAAAGATGACCTTTTCAAGAATAATAATTACAAAATTGTTAAATGGGTGATAGTCCAAAGCAACCTGTCACCTATCAATGTAAGTTCTAAAAACGAATAATTGATATTAACCATAACCTGTTGTTGCACCACTCAAGTGAAATGTGGGGTTACTTCAGAAAAATTGATATATAGTTGTACCCTAAGATCAAAATTTATGTTAAAACCTTATCTTCAACAACTCATGACTATTAATATCGTCGAATACAATGTGAATCTGCTGCTACAGCCTTCTAAACATCCGAAACATCCATGAATACAAATCCGCTGCTACAGCCTTCTACACTTCGCAAAGCATGAACATGCAGTTCTCACCCTAATATTGAGATGTGTACTCCCTTCATTAATTTACTGACAACTAGCTAGATGGCTACAGATCTTAAAGCACTCAATGGAAACATACACTGCCTTTGTGCTCAATAAAGCACCTTCTTCATTGTCGAACAAGAAGAAATGTTGTTTATAAGCATGAACATGGAGTTCTCACAAATATTGTGTTGTGCGTGCCATTTTGAATTATATGAATAAATGATAGATCTTTTTCATTGCTGAGCTGTAAGAAAGGTTGCTTATGAGCATAAACAAGGAGTTCTCATTGAAATACTGTGTTGTCTTTGGGAATTACATGATTTAATGATGGATCTTTTTCATTGCTGAGCTGTAAGAAAGGTTGCTTATGAGCATAAACATGGAGTTCTCATTGAAATACTGTGTTGTCTTTGTCATTGGGAATTATATGATTTAATGATGGATTCTTTTCATTGCTGAGCTGGAAGAAAGGTTGCTTATGAGCACAAACATGGAGTTCTCACTGAAATATTGAGATGTGTGTCAAAGGAAATGGTATGATTAAATGACGGATTTTGTCGAACTTGAAGGTGGATTGGCAACAAGCATAAACATGGAATTCTCCCATTAATATGTTATTGTGTGCGCCATAAATATATCTAAGAATGATATGAAATGATGCACTTTCTTCAGTGTCGAATCTAAAGGTGTATTGCTTACTGGCATAAGTTCTCACCTAATGTGCTATGTATGTTATTGATTCACTGAGGAATGATATTAAATGATAGACCTTCTTCAATGTCGAAATTGAAGAAGGAAGCTTGACAACAAGTATACAAAAAGCGTTTTCCTAATATTGTATTGTGTGCACGCCAGATTTACCAATGATTTCTAGAAAATGATGCACCATTTTCAGTGTTCAAGTTGAATTATTGTACCGTGCGTGCGATAGAAAAATAAGGAATGAATTTTATTAAATGAATCATTTTTTCTGTGTCAAACTCGAAAATGCTTTATTACTATATCAGAACAATCGCATGTCTGTTCTATTCGATATTTTTCGTACTTTCTCCTATTTTTAAAATTTAATTAATTTATTTATGAGTGCTGCACTGATATGCTGCAAGTCCTCACAACGTTACGTTCGTATTGAAGTAAAGGTGCAAAAGAAAATGAGATTTTTCTTGCATAGTATTTTAATTTTTAAATATTTTGAATATTCCAGAATGTCAGAAATTTTCACACGTGCTGACGCATTATAATTTCAGCAAATAGAGATGAACTTTTCGTGATTAATGATATCAAAATTGTTAAAAAGGGTGATATCCAAAAGAAACCCAGTCAACAAAACTCAGCAGCGAACAGTCGATATTAATCCCAGCTGGTAGTCATTCGTATAAAATGAGTGATTACTTCGGAAAAATTGGTAGATAGGGGGTGCCTTAAGATCACATTTATCTTCTGCTACTCACGGGGAAAACTCTTTAAAAGAAAATTCAACAAAACCGTCACAACCTCTTACACTTCGCCGAACATGCTTGCCAACAAGCATAAACATGGAGTTCTCACCCTAATATTGTGTTGTGTGCGCCATAGATTTGCCGATGAATGATATTACGTACGCGATATGAAAAAAATAAAAAAAGAAATGTGGGGTGCTGTGAGCCCCCCGCTGGGGCCCGCCTCTTTTGTGTGGCCCGTGAAAGTAGCTGTCCACGGGGTCAAATGCACGAAATGTGGCCTGTCGTTGCTATTTGCAGTGCGGGGCCCATCCAAGCTTTTGTGGTAAGGGTTGTAGCATGCCTCGTTTGTTAAACCGCCAAGTATCATCGCCATCGTGATTGTTATCAGAGATATGCTCGATCAGAGCAATCAGAATTTACTTCTGATGCTAATCTTATCAGGATGGCGCATCAAACAGTCCTGAATTTTGAAGGGTTAAAAATATTTTACAAGTTTATTTCGAGAATGGATTTAGAATACATTTTCTAAATATAGTAATAGTAAAAAACATAAATATACTAATATATCCTATCATTATATAATAAGTCAGAATAAATTCTAGTAATGACGAGTAACCCAATTAGCTACTTTTTAAATTATTTTTAATTCTTTTTCAAAGAACTGTGAATAGCTGACCTATTTACAATATCGTAATTTGAATTTTTTATTTATTTATTTATATTTTTTTTTAGACAAAAATAGAGTTTATTAGTGGTTATTATTATTGTGTGAATGCTCATTAGTAGTTTCAAACAATCTTCTTTGTGAGGCAAGAAAAAAAACTTTTTCAATCTCTGATGACCATTATCGAGATTGATCAAAGCAAAAGAGTCAAAAGAACTTTAATGTCATTAAAAGCAAGTTTATAAGTTGAGAAAACTAAAAGAAAAAAAAAAGTGTCTAACGAAAGCCAGAGGCAAATCTTCTTTTCAGTTTATGAATTTTGTAAGACAAATATACTGGATGTAAATTTGATTTACATAAGTTTGATGATTTTAATCCCTCTCCTGCTCTGAGTGAACTCAGGGTTGATTCGTCACGACTTGATAGTGCTTGTGTGTATATTTTTTTAAGCTGAAATATTAATTTTTGAATCCTAATGTATAGATTATTTTACATAACTTATAACAAATATTCTAAAAGTAGATATTAAGGAGAGTTATTGCAAAACATGTGCAAAAAAAAAAAAAATAGATTGTATGTACAAAAGTTCGTACAAAATGTTAGTACGCACAAAAGTATGTACAGATCGTTGGCTGACAAAATAATATAAACCTTTTGCGTACTGTCGGTAAAACCAGAAGTAAAATTACCGACTTTAATATGCTAAACGGTCCAAATGTAAATGGTTAAGACTGCTATGTTAACTTATGAGAATAGTATTTCCCTTTAAGTCAAATGTGTCAGAATTTTTATATCGTACTGAGAACTTTTGTTTATTCCTTTTTATTTGTTCTAAATAGGGTGTTACTTTAATATTGTTCCTTTTTTTGGCGTATCCCAAATATTTATTTTTCTTTTCTTTGTTATTTTTGTTCTAAATAGAGTCACTTTTAAATCGTTCCTTTTTTGCGCTTAACAAAAATTTGTTTTTCTTTATTTGTTCCTTTTGTTCAAATACTGTATGCTACCTTAATATTGTGTGTTACTGTGATACATTATTTTGCGTAATGCCAAAATTTTTGCTTTTCCTTCTTTGTTTCTCTTGTTCGAAATAGTGTTACTTTAACACTGTTCCTTTTTTACGTTTTGCAAAAATTTGTTTTTCTTCATTTGTTTCTTTTGTTTTAATGCTGTGTTACTTTAATACTGTTAATATTTTTTACATATTCAATAAACTTTTTTTTTTTTAATATTTGTTCCATATGTTCAAAATACTGTGTCATTTCAATACTGCTTAGTTTTTTGCGTTTCGCAAACATTTGTTATTCCTTCTTTGTTTGTTCTATGCAGTGTTACTATAACACTGTTCCTTTTCCTGCGTTATATCAAAAGTTTTATGATGAAACTCTTTTTTTAAATATGTTCTCTCAATCTTTTTAATGTATTACTATATAAAATTTTGTTTGTTTGTGTTTTGTTCTTATTTCCTCCTATTCCTTCATGAATATACATTTTTTTTTGTTCTAATACATTTTTTTTTTGTTCTAAGTTTTGCTTCTTTTTTGTTACCACGAAAAATTTCTTCAAAGTACCATCTCTTTTATCAAAATTTCAAAGGTTTTTGAACGTGTTCCAGCTATAAAATTTTGACTTTTACATCAAAAATATTCGATAAACAGCCAAAATTGGCTTCTGAATATTCGCACCTTGAAAAGCCGCAACAAATGGCTCTAGTTCTGCTATTTTATTCTCGTCTTTTCATAAGTGCCGCGAGACAGGAGAGGAAAAAAAAAAGCTACAATCATTTGAATGGTAAACTTCGCTTATTGACAAGAAGCTATCAGAAGGGGTCCACCTTTTGATAATCCCCGTCCTTTTCATATACAATATTCCAGATGCTCCCCTCAATTCCCTCCCCCCCCCCTTTTTTTTTTACACTCTAGTTCTTTTATATCGTTCCTTTTTAAAGTATGAAGAAAATGGGGAATAACCATAACTTAAATAAATTGGCTAATATAAAACATTTATTTTGCATATTTGGTTGGTTTGAACATCAGTATGTATTTAAAGAGCCGGATAATGATTCAAAATGTTGTGATAAAAAATATTTACGTTAAGTATTTTATTTATTTATTTCTCTTTAAATTTGTGCAAAAAAAAAGAAAACTTAATAAAAGAGTACTATTTGAATACTGAACGCTATCTTTTTTTACACTGTCATCGAATGTTTTTTAATTTTTATTTTAACCAATATTGGAAAAAGATGAAAATGTTTCGAACGTAACAAAGGAAACTTAGGATTTGCAAGACTGTGAAGATTTTTTATTACTGAACAATAATTTTCTTTTGTATACGAATTAGCAAGAATTTTAAGATTTTCAATCATTGAATACTTTTTTTTTTTTTTTTTTTTTTTTGATTTTATATTTTGACCAATAATGGGGAAAACATTATTATTATTTTTTTTTAAGCATAACATAGGAAATATAGAATATTTCTTGCATAACGTCGGAGATTTAGGATTTGCAGGATTGTGAAGATTTTAATTTATTGAACACGGATTTTTTTTTCTATTGTAACCAATAATGGGGGAAAATATCAAAAATTTCACGTTTCTTACAGAACATAGGAAATTTAGGATTTGCCAGATTGTGAAGATTTTCAATTATTGAACAATGAATTTTTTTTTTTTTCCTATGTATTTTAACCAATATTGAGGAAAACATCAAAAAAATTTTTTTAACATAACATAGGAAATTTAGGATTTGCAAGATAGTTAAGATTTTAAATTACTGAGTAATATTTTTTTTTTGCATATTAACTAATAATGGGGAAAATATCAAAATATTTCCTACGTAACATAGGAAATGTAGAATTTACAAGATAAGGAAGATTTTCAATTGTTAAATACAGATTTTTTTTTTATTTTTTTTTTTTTTTTTTTTTTTGGAATTTGAACCAATAATGAGGAAAACATTCAATTTTTTTTTTAAACATAGCATAGTAAATCTGGAATTTGCAAGAGTGTGAAGATTTTCAATAACTGAACATTGATTTTTTTTAAATTTTGACCAATAAGGGGGCAAATATCCAATTTTTTCTCCTAACATAGCACATAACATAGGAAATCTGGAATTTGCGCGATTGTGAAGATTTTCAATTATTGAACATTGATTTTTTTTCAATTATAACCAATAATGGGGGAAAATAATAAAATATTTCACGTTTCCTACATAACATAGAAAATTTAGGATTTGCAAGATTCTGAAGATTTTCAATTACTGATCATTGAATGATTTGTATTTTAACAATAATAACTTAGAATTAGCCAAATTAAGAAATTTTTCAACTATAAATATGCATAGGTAACTAACTACAACTAATTAATACGATTAATACAACTAATGCAATAAGATAATAATACATTTAGTACAAACGTATTACAAAGGTATCGTTTGTATTAATACATTCTACTAATGCGAATGAGCTGTAAAATATTGAAGCCATATTATTGTCATTTGTTAGACGAGATCGAAAAACAAATTTTTTTTTCCTCATATAAAAGTGTGGAAAGGTTGTTTTGAATATGGAAAGGAAATATGATGCCCAATTTTTTGGAATCAAAATATTCTTTCAAACAAACAACGATCTAATTTTTATTAATTATTTACTATTAATACGTAGCTTAATAAATGTTTTGTAGCGTTAGAAAAATACTTACAAAAATAAATCTGTGATTCCTTTTTAATATTTGTCTTTGGAGTACTGTAGTTAAATATTTCTCCCAATCCACCTAACTTTTTACCATTTTTTTTCTTCATTTTACTATACACGGTATAAAATTCTAAGCTTATTTTTGCTAAAATAATTCAGCTTTCAAGCAAAGAAAAAAGTCCGTAAAACTGCCATTTTCACCTAATTGTAAAGGCCTGTTTATACGATCTATGTTCTTGGATCAAGATTGATTAAATTGATGGAAACTTGTTCTGCTTGGAGCCTGTATCGTAAATGACCATCCAAGTTCTTGGTCCAAGTCTTTGGATAATAGTAGAGCATGTTCTATTTTCCAGCCAAGTTTTTCCTCCTTTAACCAATCAGCTTCTAAAGTTTTGTGACGTCAGTAATCAGGCATCTGGCTACGTCATTTTGTTGTCCGCTTTCATATATTTTAAACCAAATAAATTAATCTGCTAGAGTCTATTTGAGTTATTAAATTTTTGTTTAAATTTATTTTGCAATTTTGAACTCATATAAGTAGGATTTTATAATGCTGGATATGAACAATGCGCATGCGCAAGTTTTTCGTCTGACCAATCAAGTGACAATCAAGAACTTGGATAGTGTTGACGAATCATCCAATTTTTTGGAAAGAGAAATTCCTCCAAGTTTTCGGATTCAAGAACTTGCACCGTATAATAGGTCTTGAGAGATAAAAATTATTTTTATTCATAACATTTTTGGATAAAATTCCCTAACGGTTATATGGCCATATGATTTTCCCCTTGGCCAAAGTTTTCGCCAAGGTTTTCCCTATATGAGGGAAAACCACTTTGACCATTTTCAGGCTGTCTTTGTGAGCATTTGAGAGCAGAGGAAGATCGTTTCCCTTTATCTATCGTTTGGATTTTCGGCCTGTCCCAATTTTATAATACGCTGTATGAATTGACAAAAATACTTTACATATAGCAAATGTAGGAAATAAAACTTACCTTTGCAAGTGTAGTGGGTTCCAGATAAAGCTGAGGACCTTGCTCAAGATGGATGGATTGTGTAGAGATGGAACTAAAGGCCTTAAAGATCTATCGTTTACGAACCATAGCGTCTCATAGAGGAAGTTCGGTGAGACAACCTTGGCCTGTTGTAGGCTGTAGTACACTTGAAGATGAAGCCATAGAATTTTGATAAAAGCTATTTATGCGTGATAACGACACTGTTTAGAGCACGTAACTTTAATTGATTTCTATTGAATAATTATTCTGATTGGTTCTTGGACATCAGAGAGGAGTCACCGTAAGAAGCAGTTAGAACAACAACATATCAATCAATCAAGAATCAATTTTCAATTAAACATTTCTTTTGTTTTAAACACAAACTTAAATAAAACATTAGTTAAAATAACATTGAAACAAAATGTAGAACTTCTAATTATGTGTTTTCTAGATAAAATGAAAATGTTTAATTTAAGCTTCACTTACCTTGTGTAGATCATGCATCACAAATAATAAGACCACTCCATTAGATGGAAAGACCCACGAAATGTTGGAGCAAATCACCCTGTAAACACGATAACTCGAGATATTATTATAAACCTAATTTTATTTAGGCAATAGAAACTTTTAGATTTATGGAGAATTATTTATAGTATGTATCTTCATTTTATTTTTCTGTGATTTAAACATTTTCATGTTTACTTAACTACCCTAACATTTCAGTGTCTCAAAATATTCTAATTCTTTAAATGGCAGTGGAAAGTATACTTCCTACCAAATTAATTAATTTTTAAATACAGATGGGAAGCTATTTGGCCCCTTAAGATTTGTGCGACTATCTGTTGATAACTTAAAAAAATAATAATAAGAAAACAGGGTTTTGTTTACATAAATATGGGTTACAGTAAAGGCTAGCATGGGTCCAAAAAGAGAGACTGACATTGGGGGGTTATTTTCTCTTGCGCGTTATGCATTGGTTTATTTGATCATTTCTCATCAAGTTTATTTGTATTAAAAAACACAGAATTTATAAAATTGGTTATATGAGCACTAAAGTTCAAGTTTATAGTAGATTCTTTACAGTTGGCAAAACCTATAAAAATCCCCACTTAATTTGTCATTAAAAATGTTTTTAGAAGTCAAATTAGTTTTAGGTAATGAGCGAAGTAAATTTCTTTTTATAAATTAATTTCAATTCTTAAATTTAATTAACATAACATTATAGGGAAAAAATGGCCTGATAAAGGGTTTTAACTAGTGATGAAATAACATTTAAGGCTGCTTTTTGAAGGCTCAGTCGTAATATGAAATTATGCTTTTTTGCGAATAATATGCTATTTTTGTAACTGCTGTGATTTTGCCTCTGTTACTCATGACTGTTACGTTCGGTCAAGTTTAGCCTATCTAAAACCAGCTATGCCTACGCTTATTTTGAAAATGGCGCAAAACTTCAATATGGAATTGAGTCACAGTTTTCTGAAAATGAAAAGTGTTGTGATCTAATTTTTTTAATATTTAAAAACTTACTCCTATGTTTCATCATTTGGGCTCATAAAATTACTTTTATAAAAATGCATTTTGAATAAGCTGAAACAATTTTTAAATACCTAAATACCTTTTTTCTAGGATCATTTTTCCGTACCTTTTTTACTGGGACCTTCTCTATAGGGGCTTTTTTACTCACATTTTTTACTTATCAGAACTTAGTTTAGCAATCCTCCGTTAGGTACCGAATTATATTAAACCTGCAACTTGTTGGCATGGATATGAAAAACGCACCACTAAACAGTTGAGCATTATTTATATTTTTATCCACACTAATTTGTATGTATTACAATATGCCTTGCTAACAGGTTGATGTGAAACAAGCGTAACGACTATTTACATTTGCCTTTTGCATATATTTTTTTTCAATTATTGCAAGAGAAACAACAAAATTCACCTGCATTTAATGAAAGATGAGATATCACTGGCATGCTAAACAATATATTTAATGACATGAGTATTAAGGGTTTGAAAGGCATTTTACTGAAGTCCTCAAATAAATATTCATGCAGCCGCCGCACCTATTTTTTCGTCACCCGCCATCTTTAAACTTGTCACTTTAAAAGCTATGATTACTTCATCATTTCTAGCGCGTCGTAACTCACGCAAATTAATTGATTCCATCAAAGATTTTGGATAAAAACAATTATTGTGCACACAGGTGTTTGACGATAAGTTTTTGATCAAGATTTTGGCTATTGTCTCAATTAGTTGCTAAAGTGTTGCTTCTATTTTGGAAACTTATGATTGGCGTTAATTTTTCCAGATATCATGATCTCGCTTTGTAAAAAGCATAGGTTATTATTCTTTATTATTCTGCGCTCACACGGAAGGTGTTTGACTATAGGTTTTTTCAATCATAGTTATGGTAATTGTCTCAATTAGTCGTCAAAGTGTTGCTTCTGTGTTGAAAACTTATGATTGGTATTAATTTCGATATGATGATCTCGTTTTGTAAAAGATATAGGTTATGATTGGTTATTATTGGTTACTAGCCGCCTAAGGCGGCCAGCAGTCCGCCACGCTAAAGGTTTTCACAAATAAAGTTTTTTAAAACATAGCAGGAAATCTGAAGATTAGTGGACAATTAAAGTGTTCCTGTCCTGCAATTTTGTCTTAAATTCCTATTTTATATATTATATAGCTACAACGCTTAAGAAAAAAAAAAAAACTAAAATGCTACATTCATGAAAAGAACACGAAAACGAATAAATTTTTTATGGTATCAATTTCTATTTCTATTTCGCTACAAAAATTATCGTCTTCGCTTAAGAAAAAAAAAATAGAGCGTGGAAAGAGGGAGAAAAACTTATTATAACAATTATGAACAGCGACAAATATATCAAAGCGAAGCGTTCTATTTACGTATCGAATATGTTGCCACATTTTTAATACAAAAGTTAAACTTTTCTCCACTTTGATAAATGTAAACTAATGCGAACCTTACAATTAAATTATTAATTCCTTCGTATATTATTAGTTTAAGTTGTCGAAAATTAATATTTCAATTGTAAGGTTCGCATTAGCATACATTTATAAGAGTGGAGAAAAGTATATGCATTTTTTAATAGTTTTTTGAATATGGCTCTTTGAAGACGAAAAAGCATAGATTTTCTTACAAAATGACTGATAACTAAAAAACTAATCCAAATTTTTGAAAAAGAAAAAAAAATTACTTCTTCATTATGTCAAAACACAATTATGTGCCGAGTTTCGTGCCTGGGCTAGGCTTCTGGGCCATATATTGTGATTGCAGACAGACAGACAGACAGACAAAAAGACACACACACACAGCCGCGTTCATTATTATGTATAGATTATTGTGTACTCACAAGTAAAGTGTTAGACAATAATTTTTTGATCAAGGTTTTGGCAATTATCTCAATAAGTTGCCAAAGTGTTGCTTCTGTGTTGGAAACTTATGATTTGTATTAATTTTTCTTGATATGAAGATCTCGCTTTGTAAAAGGTATAGGTTTTGTATACGTCGTTGAACAGCCGAACCAATTTTGGGTTTACGACAACTAATGTTTAACTTCGTAGCCTTGTAATTTTGAACCAATTCAGCAGACAAGGAAACTCCTGGATCGGTAACCCCAGAAGTATTGATTTGTTATGGGAGCATGGAGGACTTTGCGACTCGATAGATTTAACGTGCATTAGTCACCATTTATTTTACCATGACGGGGAGTCTTCGGCCGGCAGGGATTGAACCCACGAACTCTTGGACATGGGCCCAGTGCCGTACGAACCAGGATATCCCGGCCTAAAGGTATAGGTTATTATTTTTTATTATTCTGCACTCAAACGGAAGGTGTTTGACGATAGGTTTTTGATCAAGATTATGGCAATTGTCTGAATTAGTCGCCAAAGTGTTGCTTCTGTGTTGGAAACTTATGATTTGTGATAATTTTTCTCGATATGGTGATCTCGTTTTGTAAAATGTATAGATTATGAATGGTTATTATTGTGCACTTACACGGAAGGTGTTTGACGATAGGTTTCTGATCAAGGTTTTGGAAATTGTCTCAATTAGTGTCTCAAATGCTGCAAACTTATGATTGAAGTTAATTTTTCTCGATATGATGATTTAATTTTGAAAAAGCATATGTTATTGTGCGCACACGTGATAGATGTTTGACTATAGCTTTTTGATAAAGGTTTCGGCAATTGGATACCTGCAAATGCTGTTATCGTAGGTACATCGTAGCATTTGTCGATTCAGAAGCCAACCAGGTTCCACACTCACATGCAACATGTATCCAATTACATCTGTTTTAGTTTACAAGATTAAGCATTATCACTTCCCTTTTTCTCGAGATACAAGTACCCAATTGTCTCAGTTAGAAGCCTAAAATGTTGCTTTTGTTTTGGAAACCTATGATCGACTTGAATTTTTCCCTATGTGATGATTTCATGTTGAAGAAGGTAGAGACATTTATTCTCCTGGTTTCTCCTCTAAAGTGCATAATTGCAAAGAATATTTTAAGAAACAAGATCAGATATGAGAAATTTAGGTTAAAGACCAGTTTCGAATTAATTTTTATGTCTATTTTGAAGACTTTCTCGCATCATGAAATTACTTTTTTTAATGAATTATAGGGTGTTTTTATTTGAGTTGTTCTGATGTATGTTGTGAACTCTGTTGTTGTGTAACTCTTTATTCATGTCTGTTAAGTTTTCATAACCTTAAGTCAGCGTCCTTAATGCTGATTAGGAAAATTACACCAATGTAAAAGTCACAGTTCTGTGGTAATGAATAGTATGGGATACAAGTAGTATAAGATTTGAAATATTTTTGTTATTTAAAAAGTTAACCCTGATGATGCTGCCTGAGCTTATAATTTTTTTTTTCTTTTAAAAAAGCTTATAAATCCCCCCCCCCTCGAAATTCAAGGTATTTGACTCACACTAAAGCCCACACTTAATTTTCTATGCCGAACTTTGATTCTAAAGCACTTAACAGTAGCACCCGTTATTCATTTTATTTTATTTATTTATTTTTTTTGCAAAAGAGCACCTTAAAATACTATACGGGAATACTAAAAACATCTGTATCGACATTTAAATTTTGGCTAATGAGCTTGATGCTTTTGGATAAAAATTATATCAATATGTTTAAACATACTGACGGTTTGTATTTGCCAAATCAGTCTTAAAAATAAAAACAAAATAAGGGATAAAAATAAAGATATAAACTTAAAAGTAAAATAAAATCTAAAATAAAATATCAAATAAAATAAAATATAATAAAAATTAAGATTAAATAAAAAAAATAAGAAAAAAAATAAAAAAAATAAAGCAAAATGAAAGATAAAATAAAATATTCTGTTTGAGCTGGTTTTCATGAGAACAATTCATTTTGGATGAAAATCAAACAGATTCTCAACTTACTTTGTGGTTGAATTTTTCCTCTTCATTTATTATTTGAAAGTTCTAAATATTTAATTATCAAAATTGTTCTCCGAGTTTATTCTCTTTAACAAATCATTAACAAAAAAAGTGGATGCCCTACATTTCTTGCATTCCTTTTATGTACGCACACCCGTATCAGTAGTTAACCGAATTAAAATCATAATCATTTTCCAGTTCAGAAACTAAAAATTTATAATTTTATAATGAAATAATTTAAATCACATAGTTCACTCTTTGAATCTCAGGAGCAAAGAGATAACGCCTTTTGGAATTATTTTACTTAATCAATCTCCAAGAGGAAAGGCATCTCTGCTGGAGACCATTATCTAATGTTTAAAATTCAAAAAATAATAAGATTCTTTGAATGCATAAGATAAATTTTTTCTTCGTCATAATAAAACGAAGATAATTATTCTTATAGGGCCATTATTTTATTTTATAAACTGCGTAAAACAGCTGACCTAATTTTGGGTTTTGGGTTTACGACAACCAATGTTTCAACTACTTAGCCCTGAAATTCTGAACCCAATCCTAAAGACATGGCAACTCCTGGATCAAGTATCGGGAGAAATTTGCCTTCGTGGATAACTTTTTGATGGGACTAACCCGCAGTTGCGTTACATGGAGAGAGAAACCATGAAAACCTTCCACAGTTTGCCTGACAACAAGGGGACTCTAACCCGTGATCCGTCTGTAACTGAGAATATTTTACGTCCTCACTGCAGTCGATGTGAGCCGAGTGCGGAATTCGTATTGACCAGTCATCGCTGGGATTCGAAACCGGATCACTTAAATGGGAGGCGAGTGCTCTATCTCCTGAACCACCACAGCCCGTAAGTATATTTTAGCCTCTTCTGGATTCGAACCTGGGTCACTTAAATGGGAGGCGAGTGCTCTATCTCCTGAACCACCACAGCCCGTAAGTATATTTTAGCCTCTTCTGGATTCGAACCTGGGTCACTTAAATGGGAGGCGAGTGCTCTATCTCCTGAACCACCAGAGCTCGTAAGTATATTTTAGCCTCTTCTGGATTCGAACCTGGGTCACTTAAATGGGAGGCGAGTGCTCTATCTCCTGAACCACCACAGCCCGTAAGTATATTTTAGCCTCTTCTGGATTCGAACCTGGGTCACTTAAATGGGAGGCGAGTGCTCTATCTCCTGAACCACCACAGCCCGTAAGTATATTTTAGCCTCTTCTGGATTCGAACCTGGGTCACTTAAATGGGAGGCGAGTGCTCTATCTCCTGAACCACCAGAGCTCGTAAGTATATTTTAGCCTCTTCTGGATTCGAACCTGGGTCACTTAAATGGGAGGCGAGTGCTCTATCTCCTGAACCACCACAGCCCGTAAGTATATTTTAGCCTCTTCTGGATTCGAACCTGGGTCACTTAAATGGGAGGCGAGTGCTCTATCTCCTGAACCACCACAGCCCGTAAGTATATTTTAGCCTCTTCTGGATTCGAACCTGGGTCACTTAAATGGGAGGCGAGTGCTCTATCTCCTGAACCACCAGAGCTCGTAAGTATATTTTAGCCTCTTCTGGATTCGAACCTGGGTCACTTAAATGGGAGGCGAGTGCTCTATCTCCTGAACCACCACAGCCCGTAAGTATATTTTAGCCTCTTCTGGATTCGAACCTGGGTCACTTAAATGGGAGGCGAGTGCTCTATCTCCTGAACAACCACAGCCCGTAAGTATATTTTAGCCTCTTCTGGATTCGAACCTGGGTCACTTAAATGGGAGGCGAGTGCTCTATCTCCTGAACAACCACAGCCCGTAAGTATATTTTAGCCTCTTCTGGATTCGAACCTGGGTCACTTAAATGGGAGGCGAGTGCTCTATCTCCTGAACCACCAGAGCTCGTAAGTATATTTTAGCCTCTTCTGGATTCGAACCTGGGTCACTTAAATGGGAGGCGAGTGCTCTATCTCCTAAACCACCACAGCCCGTAAGTATATTTTAGCCTCTTCTGGATTCGAACCTGGGTCACTTAAATGGGAGGCGAGTGCTCTATCTCCTGAACCACCAGAGCTCGTAAGTATATTTTAGCCTCTTCTGGATTCGAACCTGGGTCACTTAAATGGGAGGCGAGTGCTCTATCTCCTGAACCACCACAGCCCGTAAGTATATTTTAGCCTCTTCTGGATTCGAACCTGGGTCACTTAAATGGGAGGCGAGTGCTCTATCTCCTGAACCACCACAGCCCGTAAGTATATTTTAGCCTCTTCTGGATTCGAACCTGGGTCACTTAAATGGGAGGCGAGTGCTCTATCTCCTGAACCACCACAGCCCGTAAGTATATTTTAGCCTCTTCTGGATTCGAACCTGGGTCACTTAAATGGGAGGCGAGTGCTCTATCTCCTGAACCACCAGAGCTCGTAAGTATATTTTAGCCTCTTCTGGATTCGAACCTGGGTCACTTAAATGGGAGGCGAGTGCTCTATCTCCTGAACCACCACAGCCCGTAAGTATATTTTAGCCTCTTCTGGATTCGAACCTGGGTCACTTAAATGGGAGGCGAGTGCTCTATCTCCTGAACCACCACAGCCCGTAAGTATATTTTAGCCTCTTCTGGATTCGAACCTGGGTCACTTAAATGGGAGGCGAGTGCTCTATCTCCTGAACCACCAGAGCTCGTAAGTATATTTTAGCCTCTTCTGGATTCGAACCTGGGTCACTTAAATGGGAGGCGAGTGCTCTATCTCCTGAACCACCACAGCCCGTAAGTATATTTTAGCCTCTTCTGGATTCGAACCTGGGTCACTTAAATGGGAGGCGAGTGCTCTATCTCCTGAACCACCACAGCCCGTAAGTATATTTTAGCCTCTTCTGGATTCGAACCTGGGTCACTTAAATGGGAGGCGAGTGCTCTATCTCCTGAACCACCACAGCCCGTAAGTATATTTTAGACTCTTCTGGATTCGAACCTGGGTCACTTAAATGGGAGGCGAGTGCTCTATCTCCTGAACCACCAGAGCTCGTAAGTATATTTTAGCCTCTTCTGGATTCGAACCTGGGTCACTTAAATGGGAGGCGAGTGCTCTATCTCCTGAACCACCACAGCCCGTAAGTATATTTTAGCCTCTTCTGGATTCGAACCTGGGTCACTTAAATGGGAGGCGAGTGCTCTATCTCCTGAACCACCACAGCCCGTAAGTATATTTTAGCCTCTTCTGGATTCGAACCTGGGTCACTTAAATGGGAGGCGAGTGCTCTATCTCCTGAACCACCAGAGCTCGTAAGTATATTTTAGCCTCTTCTGGATTCGAACCTGGGTCACTTAAATGGGAGGCGAGTGCTCTATCTCCTGAACCACCACAGCCCGTAAGTATATTTTAGCCTCTTCTGGATTCGAACCTGGGTCACTTAAATGGGAGGCGAGTGCTCTATCTCCTGAACCACCACAGCCCGTAAGTATATTTTAGCCTCTTCTGGATTCGAACCTGGGTCACTTAAATGGGAGGCGAGTGCTCTATCTCCTGAACCACCAGAGCTCGTAAGTATATTTTAGCCTCTTCTGGATTCGAACCTGGGTCACTTAAATGGGAGGCGAGTGCTCTATCTCCTGAACCACCACAGCCCGTAAGTATATTTTAGCCTCTTCTGGATTCGAACCTGGGTCACTTAAATGGGAGGCGAGTGCTCTATCTCCTGAACAACCACAGCCCGTAAGTATATTTTAGCCTCTTCTGGATTCGAACCTGGGTCACTTAAATGGGAGGCGAGTGCTCTATCTCCTGAACAACCACAGCCCGTAAGTATATTTTAGCCTCTTCTGGATTCGAACCTGGGTCACTTAAATGGGAGGCGAGTGCTCTATCTCCTGAACCACCAGAGCTCGTAAGTATATTTTAGCCTCTTCTGGATTCGAACCTGGGTCACTTAAATGGGAGGCGAGTGCTCTATCTCCTGAACCACCACAGCCCGTAAGTATATTTTAGCCTCTTCTGGATTCGAACCTGGGTCACTTAAATGGGAGGCGAGTGCTCTATCTCCTGAACCACCAGAGCTCGTAAGTATATTTTAGCCTCTTCTGGATTCGAACCTGGGTCACTTAAATGGGAGGCGAGTGCTCTATCTCCTGAACCACCACAGCCCGTAAGTATATTTTAGCCTCTTCTGGATTCGAACCTGGGTCACTTAAATGGGAGGCGAGTGCTCTATCTCCTGAACCACCACAGCCCGTAAGTATATTTTAGCCTTTTCTGGATTCGAACCTGGGTCACTTAAATGGGAGGCGAGTGCTCTATCTCCTGAACCACCACAGCCCGTAAGTATATTTTAGCCTCTTCTGGATTCGAACCTGGGTCACTTAAATGGGAGGCGAGTGCTCTATCTCCTGAACCACCACAGCCCGTAAGTATATTTTAGCCTCTTCTGGATTCGAACCTGGGTCACTTAAATGGGAGGCGAGTGCTCTATCTCCTGAACCACCACAGCCCGTAAGTATATTTTAGCCTCTTCTGGATTCGAACCTGGGTCACTTAAATGGGAGGCGAGTGCTCTATCTCCTGAACCACCACAGCCCGTAAGTATATTTTAGCCTCTTCTGGATTCGAACCTGGGTCACTTAAATGGGAGGCGAGTGCTCTATCTCCTGAACCACCACAGCCCGTAAGTATATTTTAGCCTCTTCTGGATTCGAACCTGGGTCACTTAAATGGGAGGCGAGTGCTCTATCTCCTGAACCACCACAGCCCGTAAGTATATTTTAGCCTCTTCTGGATTCGAACCTGGGTCACTTAAATGGGAGGCGAGTGCTCTATCTCCTGAACCACCAGAGCTCGTAAGTATATTTTAGCCTCTTCTGGATTCGAACCTGGGTCACTTAAATGGGAGGCGAGTGCTCTATCTCCTGAACCACCACAGCCCGTAAGTATATTTTAGCCTCTTCTGGATTCGAACCTGGGTCACTTAAATGGGAGGCGAGTGCTCTATCTCCTGAACCACCACAGCCCGTAAGTATATTTTAGCCTCTTCTGGATTCGAACCTGGGTCACTTAAATGGGAGGCGAGTGCTCTATCTCCTGAACCACCACAGCCCGTAAGTATATTTTAGCCTCTTCTGGATTCGAACCTGGGTCACTTAAATGGGAGGCGAGTGCTCTATCTCCTGAACCACCACAGCCCGTAAGTATATTTTAGCCTCTTCTGGATTCGAACCTGGGTCACTTAAATGGGAGGCGAGTGCTCTATCTCCTGAACCACCACAGCCCGTAAGTATATTTTAGCCTCTTCTGGATTCGAACCTGGGTCACTTAAATGGGAGGCGAGTGCTCTATCTCCTGAACCACCACAGCCCGTAAGTATATTTTAGCCTCTTCTGGATTCGAACCTGGGTCACTTAAATGGGAGGCGAGTGCTCTATCTCCTGAACCACCACAGCCCGTAAGTATATTTTAGCCTCTTCTGGATTCGAACCTGGGTCACTTAAATGGGAGGCGAGTGCTCTATCTCCTGAACCACCACAGCCCGTAAGTATATTTTAGCCTCTTCTGGATTCGAACCTGGGTCACTTAAATGGGAGGCGAGTGCTCTATCTCCTGAACCACCACAGCCCGTAAGTATATTTTAGCCTTTTCTGGATTCGAACCTGGGTCACTTAAATGGGAGGCGAGTGCTCTATCTCCTGAACCACCACAGCCCGTAAGTATATTTTAGCCTCTTCTGGATTCGAACCTGGGTCACTTAAATGGGAGGCGAGTGCTCTATCTCCTGAACCACCACAGCCCGTAAGTATATTTTAGCCTCTTCTGGATTCGAACCTGGGTCACTTAAATGGGAGGCGAGTGCTCTATCTCCTGAACCACCACAGCCCGTAAGTATATTTTAGCCTCTTCTGGATTCGAACCTGGGTCACTTAAATGGGAGGCGAGTGCTCTATCTCCTGAACCACCACAGCCCGTAAGTATATTTTAGCCTCTTCTGGATTCGAACCTGGGTCACTTAAATGGGAGGCGAGTGCTCTATCTCCTGAACCACCACAGCCCGTAAGTATATTTTAGCCTCTTCTGGATTCGAACCTGGGTCACTTAAATGGGAGGCGAGTGCTCTATCTCCTGAACCACCACAGCCCGTAAGTATATTTTAGCCTCTTCTGGATTCGAACCTGGGTCACTTAAATGGGAGGCGAGTGCTCTATCTCCTGAACCACCAGAGCTCGTAAGTATATTTTAGCCTCTTCTGGATTCGAACCTGGGTCACTTAAATGGGAGGCGAGTGCTCTATCTCCTGAACCACCACAGCCCGTAAGTATATTTTAGCCTCTTCTGGATTCGAACCTGGGTCACTTAAATGGGAGGCGAGTGCTCTATCTCCTGAACCACCACAGCCCGTAAGTATATTTTAGCCTCTTCTGGATTCGAACCTGGGTCACTTAAATGGGAGGCGAGTGCTCTATCTCCTGAACCACCACAGCCCGTAAGTATATTTTAGCCTCTTCTGGATTCGAACCTGGGTCACTTAAATGGGAGGCGAGTGCTCTATCTCCTGAACCACCACAGCCCGTAAGTATATTTTAGCCTCTTCTGGATTCGAACCTGGGTCACTTAAATGGGAGGCGAGTGCTCTATCTCCTGAACCACCACAGCCCGTAAGTATATTTTAGCCTCTTCTGGATTCGAACCTGGGTCACTTAAATGGGAGGCGAGTGCTCTATCTCCTGAACCACCACAGCCCGTAAGTATATTTTAGCCTCTTCTGGATTCGAACCTGGGTCACTTAAATGGGAGGCGAGTGCTCTATCTCCTGAACCACCACAGCCCGTAAGTATATTTTAGCCTCTTCTGGATTCGAACCTGGGTCACTTAAATGGGAGGCGAGTGCTCTATCTCCTGAACCACCACAGCCCGTAAGTATATTTTAGCCTCTTCTGGATTCGAACCTGGGTCACTTAAATGGGAGGCGAGTGCTCTATCTCCTGAACCACCACAGCCCGTAAGTATATTTTAGCCTCTTCTGGATTCGAACCTGGGTCACTTAAATGGGAGGCGAGTGCTCTATCTCCTGAACCACCACAGCCCGTAAGTATATTTTAGCCTCTTCTGGATTCGAACCTGGGTCACTTAAATGGGAGGCGAGTGCTCTATCTCCTGAACCACCACAGCCCGTAAGTATATTTTAGCCTCTTCTGGATTCGAACCTGGGTCACTTAAATGGGAGGCGAGTGCTCTATCTCCTGAACCACCACAGCCCGTAAGTATATTTTAGCCTCTTCTGGATTCGAACCTGGGTCACTTAAATGGGAGGCGAGTGCTCTATCTCCTGAACCACCACAGCCCGTAAGTATATTTTAGCCTCTTCTGGATTCGAACCTGGGTCACTTAAATGGGAGGCGAGTGCTCTATCTCCTGAACCACCACAGCCCGTAAGTATATTTTAGCCTCTTCTGGATTCGAACCTGGGTCACTTAAATGGGAGGCGAGTGCTCTATCTCCTGAACCACCACAGCCCGTAAGTATATTTTAGCCTCTTCTGGATTCGAACCTGGGTCACTTAAATGGGAGGCGAGTGCTCTATCTCCTGAACCACCACAGCCCGTAAGTATATTTTAGCCTCTTCTGGATTCGAACCTGGGTCACTTAAATGGGAGGCGAGTGCTCTATCTCCTGAACCACCACAGCCCGTAAGTATATTTTAGCCTCTTCTGGATTCGAACCTGGGTCACTTAAATGGGAGGCGAGTGCTCTATCTCCTGAACCACCACAGCCCGTAAGTATATTTTAGCCTCTTCTGGATTCGAACCTGGGTCACTTAAATGGGAGGCGAGTGCTCTATCTCCTGAACCACCACAGCCCGTAAGTATATTTTAGCCTCTTCTGGATTCGAACCTGGGTCACTTAAATGGGAGGCGAGTGCTCTATCTCCTGAACCACCACAGCCCGTAAGTATATTTTAGCCTCTTCTGGATTCGAACCTGGGTCACTTAAATGGGAGGCGAGTGCTCTATCTCCTGAACCACCACAGCCCGTAAGTATATTTTAGCCTCTTCTGGATTCGAACCTGGGTCACTTAAATGGGAGGCGAGTGCTCTATCTCCTGAACCACCAGAGCTCGTAAGTATATTTTAGCCTCTTCTGGATTCGAACCTGGGTCACTTAAATGGGAGGCGAGTGCTCTATCTCCTGAACCACCACAGCCCGTAAGTATATTTTAGCCTCTTCTGGATTCGAACCTGGGTCACTTAAATGGGAGGCGAGTGCTCTATCTCCTGAACCACCACAGCCCGTAAGTATATTTTAGCCTCTTCTGGATTCGAACCTGGGTCACTTAAATGGGAGGCGAGTGCTCTATCTCCTGAACCACCACAGCCCGTAAGTATATTTTAGCCTCTTCTGGATTCGAACCTGGGTCACTTAAATGGGAGGCGAGTGCTCTATCTCCTGAACCACCACAGCCCGTAAGTATATTTTAGCCTCTTCTGGATTCGAACCTGGGTCACTTAAATGGGAGGCGAGTGCTCTATCTCCTGAACCACCACAGCCCGTAAGTATATTTTAGCCTCTTCTGGATTCGAACCTGGGTCACTTAAATGGGAGGCGAGTGCTCTATCTCCTGAACCACCACAGCCCGTAAGTATATTTTAGCCTCTTCTGGATTCGAACCTGGGTCACTTAAATGGGAGGCGAGTGCTCTATCTCCTGAACCACCACAGCCCGTAAGTATATTTTAGCCTCTTCTGGATTCGAACCTGGGTCACTTAAATGGGAGGCGAGTGCTCTATCTCCTGAACCACCACAGCCCGTAAGTATATTTTAGCCTCTTCTGGATTCGAACCTGGGTCACTTAAATGGGAGGCGAGTGCTCTATCTCCTGAACCACCACAGCCCGTAAGTATATTTTAGCCTCTTCTGGATTCGAACCTGGGTCACTTAAATGGGAGGCGAGTGCTCTATCTCCTGAACCACCACAGCCCGTAAGTATATTTTAGCCTCTTCTGGATTCGAACCTGGGTCACTTAAATGGGAGGCGAGTGCTCTATCTCCTGAACCACCACAGCCCGTAAGTATATTTTAGCCTCTTCTGGATTCGAACCTGGGTCACTTAAATGGGAGGCGAGTGCTCTATCTCCTGAACCACCACAGCCCGTAAGTATATTTTAGCCTCTTCTGGATTCGAACCTGGGTCACTTAAATGGGAGGCGAGTGCTCTATCTCCTGAACCACCACAGCCCGTAAGTATATTTTAGCCTCTTCTGGATTCGAACCTGGGTCACTTAAATGGGAGGCGAGTGCTCTATCTCCTGAACCACCACAGCCCGTAAGTATATTTTAGCCTCTTCTGGATTCGAACCTGGGTCACTTAAATGGGAGGCGAGTGCTCTATCTCCTGAACCACCACAGCCCGTAAGTATATTTTAGCCTCTTCTGGATTCGAACCTGGGTCACTTAAATGGGAGGCGAGTGCTCTATCTCCTGAACCACCACAGCCCGTAAGTATATTTTAGCCTCTTCTGGATTCGAACCTGGGTCACTTAAATGGGAGGCGAGTGCTCTATCTCCTGAACCACCACAGCCCGTAAGTATATTTTAGCCTCTTCTGGATTCGAACCTGGGTCACTTAAATGGGAGGCGAGTGCTCTATCTCCTGAACCACCAGAGCTCGTAAGTATATTTTAGCCTCTTCTGGACTACTGCATTGTTATAAAAAATAAATAAATTGAAATTGAAAACCTTTCCATGCATACGTAGGAAAGTCGCAACACCCCGACTCCTTTTTATTTGCTTAAATTTTTACTTTTACTGTAGTAATCTAATTTTGAGAATTTGATAAAATTCAAATATACGATGTAAATTTTGTTGAAAGAAATTTATTTCATGAAATTTAGAAACTTCCGTGAAAAAATATTTTCCTTCCTCGAAGTTAACTTTTATTTAAATTTGGAAATTCTACCAAACTTAATATTTTTCCATATTTTCTTATGCATTTTGCTTTGGTATTAAATATTAAAAAAAAAAAAAAAAAATCGAAAATAAGAGAACTTTAATGCCTTGCGTAATCATTAAATGAAACTTAAATTTCAAAGATAATGTAAGCACCTTTTTCTACTCAAGTTTTAAATTAAAACAAAAAGTGCTATCTGCTCAAGTTTAGTATTTTAAATGAATATACAGATATTGTATGCAAAAATACTCTAAATTTACCAATGTTAAACCATATGTGTCAACCATAATAAGGTGTTACATTGAACCATATTCTCATTCAAGTTTGACCATAAGAAGAATTCAAATATTCCGTAAACATGCTTTCGGCAATTTTGGACTTTCCCTACCCTCTTGTCAGCAAGTATAAGCAAATCATAAACTCCTCTCCTGTTTAGATACTCATGCAATATTTAGACGGCCCCTATTACTAAAATTGATATAAAAACCATATGAGTTAAATGATCGATATTTTTTTTTAAAATTAATATAAACCTGAAAAAAAAATAGCCTAGTTTTGACACTAAAAACCTTTAGTAAAAGCAAAAGTTTTTGGGTTGAAATTTTTCTTTGCAATTCTAATTTTTTCCAGCAGTAAAAGCATAAATAAACTCTTTAATAAAACATCCCTTTTTTGCTACATTTTAAGTCAAAATACGTTTTATTGTAATTTTTTTCGGTTGCGATTATATTATGACTTTTATTCCAGCAGTTTTCTAAAATGAAAAAATGATGAAGTACAAAATCAATAAATGCCTGTTTGTAACCTTCTTTGCATTAAACATTAAGTAAGAGTCGAATCTGTTGCCATGTAGCTAGCAAAAAGAGAAACTTTTTTATAAATTAGTTTAAATGCCAAGCCTCCTCCCTACGGCAAACAATTTCCGAAAATCCAAATTAAATGTTCCATTTCCTGCTTTTACGTATTTCACTTCCATTTCTCCAATAATCTTGCTTCGCGCATCTATTCAATTTTTCATTTAATGAAACACTTTTCCAATACTTTTATGTTTGTGAGGTTAGTTCGTATGGAGAAATTCTGATCAGACAATTTCTATCAAGAATTCTCTGAAAATTTTATTTGTTTCATCAAACACAGTAAGTTCGTGTAAATGAGATTTCTGCAAACGATTCCGAAACTCCATCTACTGTACTAAGCAGAGATTTGAGTTCCACTGCTATTAATCGTCTGCGTTACAATCGCCAGTTTCCAAACGATACTAATGAAAATCCTTTCAAACTATGTCCTCTCAACTCCAGCTTTTAATGAGGAATTGATGAAAGAGTGTTGCGGATGTGGCAACACCGAATTTAGAGCCAAGTGGGAGGTCTTTTGTTGAATAGTTGTGTTTAAAATGGCGGTTGTTTGGTTGCTACAGGCGTCTATCTGGAATTCCAATATATTTTGCTGCCGCTAAGAGTTAATATCACTTCATTAATCTTGGATCCATTAAAGTTTGGATTAAGTCTCTGGAATTGCTATCCAATTTACTTGTCTAATTGCTTCGGAGTTGAAATGTGGAATTAAACTTATATCCCAGTGACGGGAATTCATTAGGCGCTTAACGCATGGAATTCTTTAACTTGATAAAATAAATTTCGATTTATCGACAAGCGTTCTATTTAAATTAATAACATACATTAAAAAAGTAAAAATAAATTAACTCTTGGGTTATGCAATTAAGTTAGAAATATCAATCTTTTTATATGAATAAAAAGAAATATTAAACTGATACAATTTGCGCTTTTCAAACTAATATATATACTTATAATATACATTATAAATAATCTATAAAAATAGTAAGCAAAAAAATTAATAAATATAGAGCTTACTGAATCACGTTAGTTACTTGGATTTTCATGAATTAAATTCAGATTTCAATTATTTCAGTGATACGCTCTAAATATGTAATAAATTAATTCGCGTGGACACATTGATGCTTTGTTAAATCAAATACCAGTACATTATTTTACAGAATAGGCATATTTTTGCTTTAACTAGTTTTTAAGTCCTTACCATAAGGTTTTAGCAAAAATTGGCAAAATGTGGCCAAAGTAATTTAGTCAGTGAAGTGATTGCAAATTTGGGTCTTTCATGTTGTTACTACATTTCGAGTTTTATGCTATATTTCTAGAAATGATTACGCGAATTAAAAAATTAGTACTCGAAACTATAAACGCTTAGTTTTAATTTTTAAAGTATTGGTTGAAAAACTTGGAATTATTAATTTCAATACCAAAATATAGAAGTCTATTTATATTTTGAAAGTCGATTGAATAAAATCAGAGAAATAAAAAGTCGTAATTTTAATTTTTATTCATGCAAAACTATACAATTGAATTCATTCACACTTTGAATTACTGCGCTAAATATGAATTTGAACAGATTTGAAACATTGTTATTTACATCAAGTTATAAAAAAATATGTATTTTTGGATATGGTGTCCCAAATATTCCAAATATCCCATATATCCCAAATAATTTATCGAAAATAATTTCAAATTCATATTTTAAAAATTATTCCAAAAAATAATATTTCTTGAATCGTTTGCAAAACATAATTAGAATTGTTTGCATGCTAATAAAATTTTATTTGATCGCAACATTTATATAATTATGTTCATTTATCATTATTAATTGTTTTTCAAAAAAAAAAAAAAAATTTAAAGAGAAATTGTTAGTAATTTGTTGAGTAGCAAATTATTCGAAAGCAATAGTTCGTTAATTGTGCAAAGTATTAAAATTATATTTAACGTATTTTTTTAAAATTGAAATTGATTATATTATAACTAGGAAATAATGAGCTAACAGTAACAGTTGTATATAATTATGTAAATAACAGTAACAATTGATAAATCAAATGATTGAAAATTAGCGTACTAAGTGAACAATGAACAAATCACTCCTTTTCTAAGTATTATTTCTTTTCAACAATGTTTCATGATTAATTATAAATTTCGATTGCTGCAATCGAAGTATATCTAAAGCTGGGAAAGCCGCACCATTGCTTTATACCAAGTATCGAACCCCAAATTATCATTTTGAACATCATTGTCATTATCGTCATCAGTTTAACCATCGACTGAGCTTTCGAATTACACTCAGACAATGTTCAGAGATACGTGCGCTTTACATTGCTCATCTTCCATTGACTAGGATATGCACGATAACTCTAGTCTAGGCTCGTTTTGCTAATGATTACTATTACCAAACAATTACAAGACATACTGCAATTACTGTAAGAAAAAAAAATTTTTTTTCTTGGTCACAGGATAGAAGTCGCCGGCTCAGATGAGACAATGCAAAAAAAAAAGAATTTTTTTCTTCTTTTGGGAAGATTGACAGAAAGACGTATTGAAAGATAAAATTAGTAGTATTTCTTTCCAGAAAGGTGGTTATTTCCCTTGCATGCTGAGGAAGGAAGAGATTAAAGCCCTCCCTTCGTGAAAGAGGGGTGTTCGGTGTCACGTGTGGAGGAGGAACGTAACGGTATGGCGGGGATGAGTTGTAATTTAAATTATGAGTAATAGAAATTGAATTTTGCTCCGGTGCTCCACTGGTCTTTGAATAGAATAAGTTCAATTTATTTGGAATTTTTATGCGAATTGATACTAATATAGATGAAGCTACAGAATACTTATTGTTACAATGTTACCAATATAGTTGAAGCTAAACAATGAAGCACAAATAGCATCATAGAGATAGTAAAACTATCGTTTTGGTTGTATGAATCAGCCTCAGTATTGAAATACTGAAACTTATGCAACCTTCTGTGTTTATATATATATATATATATATATATATATATATATATATATATATATATATATATATATATATATATATATATATATATATATATATATATATATATATATATATATATATATATATATATATATATATATATATATATATATATATATATATATATATATATATATATATATATATATATATATATATATATATATATATATATATATATATATATATATATATATATATATAAATCCTTTACCTTTATTATTGAGTATTACCTTTTTTCCTTTCATTACTTATGGCATGTTGTGTTTTTTCAATAATATGATTTTGTTGTTTAGTTACCATTCAGTAGTGATTAAATAAAATTTGAAATTTTAAAGTAAAATACCGACTATTCTTGAAATTATGGCGAAAGAAATTGTTTCCAGAGATGAAAAAAAATGATGCAGCTTCTTCATTTTTAATTTTTTTTCACAAAATATATCCTTCATTCAGAATAGATAAGATACAGAAATTAAATCCTTCGTTCATAATAGATAAAATAAAGAGATTAAAACTTTCATTCAGAATAGATTAAAAGAAAAAAAAATTAAATGGATTATATGAAGTAGAAAAATTCTGGAAATCAAACTGTTCAGTCATAATAGACGGATACAGAAACTATAATTCTTAACACAGAATAAAAACAGAATTGAAATTTTTTCTTCCCCTATATTAAATAAAATTCAAAATTTAAATTCTTTATGCGGAGAAAGTTGAGAATTAAAATTAAACTCAACATCCGGAAAAGATAAATATAGTAATTAATTCTTAACACAGGTTAATAGAATGAAAATAGAAATTAAATTCTTTACACACAATCAATAAAGTACAGAATTTAAGTTTCTTATGCGGAAAATATTAAGTGTGAAAATCAAAGTGAATACAGATATTATAATTCTTCATACATACATATAAAATAAAAACAGATATTGTTTTAGTGATAAGGAATAGAGGTACTAATATGAAAATTTGTGAGCAAAGACAGTCAAATTCCCATACAAGCATATTGAACCTGAGTTCTTGAAAATAATTATGATGATAACTGCAACTAACTAATTTAATTTTATGAAATTGAGTTTCAAAATTTTGAAATAATATTTAAAAAAAAATTATCTTAAAAATCATGATTTTAAAGCATTTTTAAGAGCAGTGAGAGGAGAAAAAAAGGGAACACCTTTAATGAATAGTGTTCTCAGGATTTGTGTAAAACGACAAATTAATTTATGCAGACGATATTTTAAGTTTCAAAATTCGACACATATTTTTGGATGTATTTGGATTTTAGACTTTCAAACTATGGGGGGTAGTCGTACTCTGAGAAACATGATCGCACGAGTTTAACGAAAGAGGTTAAAAGCTCGGACTCCTTTATGTAAATTTCTCTTACGTATTTTCGCCATGTCTTCCGAAGTTTTTAAGCAAATCAGAGAAATTTTGCTGGCTAATATCATAATTATTCCAACTATAATAATACGTAATAAATGACGAAAGTAACAGACAATAATATAATAAATCACACAATATGGTTATTCAATATTCCGGCAGATAAAGTATGTTTGATTTCTCATTCATATTGTGTTATAAACTTTTCTGTTAAGACGTTTCGAATTAAAGTATCACGCGATATTATCATACTCACTGATATAAAAGGGAAAAAAAAAATTTTTTTTTTAATATTTCGTTCACTAAAGTTCAACATAATGAAAACTCGGATCTTATTACACCGCACACCGGGTTTGTTGATTAGTGCCCATGTCAATCACCAGCGTTTCTGTTTGGTTTCACAGTACCCCTTTCCCCACCTAAATATATGGTTTTAACCCTATATGAAATTACTTTTTCAACCTGGGTCTGAAGGGATCTTCTTTACTTCCTAAATCCATCCTTTGGATTATTTGTGCCATTCAAACTGGCGCTACTGTCAATCACTTTGTTTGCCGCTTAAGTATACGTTGCCATTCACTGTTTCATAAAATTGCCTGAGAAAAATCAGTTTCCGGAACTTCTAAAACTCGTTTATTTTTATTCTGATAATATGATCACTGTTTCAAATTGCTTCAATTTGTACCTGCTACAACATTTTTTAAAGCAGGCATTTTTTTACAAAATTTCTTGGATATTGCTTAATGCAGGCTTTCAGTGCACTGACAGTGCATAAATTGTTCTTTTAGAATATTTTTCCAAATCTGTTATAAATTACTACAAAATTGACGGATTATGGTGTTGACCTTATAAGAAATTACTTTTTCAACTTGGAATTGATGGAATCTTTTTAACTTCTTATATCCATTCTTGGAATTATTTCTGCCATTCACACTAACGCTACTGCTAATCATTTTGTTTGCTGCCTATGTATGTGCTGCCATTCATTGTTTTGTAAAATTACCCAAGAAAAATCAGTTTCTAGAACTTCTAAAATCCTTTTATTTTAATTCTGATAATATGATCACTGCTTCAAATTATTTCATTTTGTAGCTGCTACAACATTTTCTAACGCAGACATTTTTGAACAGAATTTCTACGTACCGGAGCACGTACCTAAAAATAATCCTTCACCGTATAGTCCACCAATATGACGGCAAGGGTACCCTAATCCACGATCCGTCTACTACTGAGAATATTTTACTTCAGCACTGTGGTCGGTGCGAGCCGAATGCGGTATTCGAATCCATCAGTCATCGTTGGGATTCGAACTCGGGACACCTCATTGGAAGGCAATTACTCCACCCCCTGAGCACCCACTGCTCAAAAAATATCCCTGGTATTGTCAGCGGTATCCCTGCCATTATTAAGATAGCGTCTTAGTGCTTGAAAATCCAATTATTAGATCAGAAGTTATTAAGGAGTTCTTTTTGCTAATATTTTGCACAGGGCCGGGATAGCCTGGTCGGTAGGGCGCTGGGCCCATATCCAAGAGGTCGTGGGTTCGATCCTCGCCGGCCGAAGACTCCCCGCGTAGTAAATGGTGACTGATGCACGTTAAATCTGTCGAGTCTCAAAGTCCTCCATGTTCCCACAACAAATCAATACCTCTGGGGGTACTGATCCAGGAGTTTCCTTGTCTTCTGGATTGGTTCAAAATTACAAGGCTACGGAGTTGAACGTTAGTAGTCGTAAACCCTTGAAATTGGGTCGGCTGTTCAACGACGGTTATAAAATAAAATATAAAATAAAATATTTTGCACACTGCACTTTAAAGCGATGTCTTTATCTACATTCACTGGGGAATGTCAACATTCGCCAGGTTTTGGATATTCTTGCCACAGTTCATGAAAATTATATTTCATTCCAAAGAGCGATGGGGAAAAAAGGAAAGAAAGAAAGGACGAAACAGTTCAGAGAACGATACAGATCAATCATAAATGAAGATTTAAAATTCGTTCTTGTTTCATATACTATTTTTCAACAAAAGTTACAAATGAAAACATTTCTTTATTGCAATGCTTGTTCAGCGATCTATTTTCATGTCAAAACGCGTTAAAGGCATTTATTTTCTGACAAAACAATTTGTTTAATATCAGTCCAAGCTAAAATTTTTGCTTCTTTTCGTTCATCTTCGTACAATAGATCACTCATCACTGCAAATTCAAAAACCGTATCTGTAAACATCTTGTTATTCGGTATATTATCATTGTTGTTTTTTTACCTTGAAACAACGTCGTGAGCAATCGTATTGGCGAAAGGGTTTTCAATTCGAAAATTGCTTTTATTGTTTTGGCGATTTTTAGAGACAATTGAATCTCTATTTTGAATCAGCAAGCGAGACAAGTCCTCATTAACGAAGGAATCAATCAGCAGTGTGTTGAACTTGTGGTTGAACTAAGTTCCGGATGATGACAATCAATGGTAATATTTTTGTTGAAATAATGCTCTCAGCATTTGTTGACCATTCTTTTCACTTTAAAATTATCATTCCGACGTTGGAATGTAATGTTGGGTTCTCATATATGCTTTTGTTACATACTCACGGTATTTAAAAGGCTGCTTTTGGAAACCCTGTTTTCATATGAAATAAAGTTCTTTTTTCAAATGACATGCTATTTTCATAACTGTTGTGAGTTTACAGCACTTATTCATGACTGTTAGACGAAGTTTAACCGATATTTAGTCAACGCCCTCTACGCTAGTTTTGATAGATGGGCGAAATGTCATGATCAATTGGATGAAACGTCACGAGAGATTGGGCAAAACGTTAATATGAAGAAAAGCCACAGTTCTGTTAAAAAGAAAAGTTCTTATGATCTAAGCTTTAAATATTTAAGTTACTCCAACCAAAAATAATTTCATCAGTAAACTTGTTTAAAAATTACATTTATTCCTTCAAAATGCAATGCTCGAGGTAAATATTTAGCCGTAAAAAATTTAATGATAAATATAATTGCGTAAATGCCATTCATAGTTCCTCATAATATTTAAAGTGGTGACGACATAATAATAACTCCACTTTATGGTTACCAATTCCTTTATATTTGTTTTATATTGTATTGTGGAAATCAAAATCATTGTAAATTAAATTTATTATCTTAAAAATAAAGAAATAGAGTGGAAAATTTAATCGCCACTTTAAATATTCTAATATTATCTAATTTAAAAACAGAAAAAGTTGGCCTTTTCGCATGGAGGCCTTGTGGTGTCATTGTCTTCGACTCCCCTTTCAGCATAATTTTGAGTTTTATTTAGAATAAATTTTCTTAGGATAGACCACTTTAAGTATCTCCTATAGCTCACTATCTGGTTTGAAATGGTCTATGCCCAGGGTCTCAAATTTTCAAAAATGCTCTTTGGAAGCAATGGACAGGTGAAAAAAACAGAATTATTATTTACACTTTTTCGTTCTTTTGTTCCAAAATTCCAAACTTTTAATGTCTTTAGGCAGCACCTGGAGGTAATTTAAACACGTACATCAACTCACACATTGTCTTATAATCCCCATGCCCTGCCATGTAAGTTCGCGCATGTGCGTTAATGCAGTTTTGGTGATCATTTCAAAGCAGATGTGCGACGCCAATTGTAAATTGAAAGCTTTTTCGGAAAAAGCCAAACTATAAACCCGAATGTGATTTTGAGTGGGAACCCACTAAACATAGGTTTAGATTCGTCAATTCCAAAACACCAAGACCAATCTAATACGAATGTCGTTAGAGACATTCTAAAAATCGTGAGTATCGTTGTAGCTTTCCTATTGTAAGCAATAATTTTTTTTTATGAACGTATCCGGCATAGGCGGGGTTCTAGGAGTGTAAAAATTCTAACTTCGAAATGCTTAGATTTGAAAAAGAATGGGTGGATTGAAGGTTGGAGATGGACTCCCCCCAATTTTCTGATGACTAGCAGAAATTTTTTTACCATCTCCTCCTTCGCTGGATGTATAAAAATTATATATTTGTCTGATTATTTTATTGTAGTAGTAATTTCAGAGAAGTCTCTAATTTTTTTCTCGTTTGAAATTTCGAAAATTGGTCTATCTTTTCATATTTTGCTCATTCATTTATTTCTTTGTTAAGGACGTTCTTTGTTATTATATTAGGTATAAGTTTCTGTCTAAGCATTAAAATAACCATTAAGAAGAAAAACAACACTTTTGATTATATTTATATCCATTAAACGCACCCATAAAAACTGTTAATGGGTAGATTCATCAAAAACTTAATTTGATGTTTATGTTGTTGCCGTTTTGCAATACGCAGTAATAATTATTACGAAATATTCGCCTTGATAAAAGCAATATCTATTTATTTCCGCATCTAAAGGAAAATTATTGCATTTATAATTCGCAAGGTTGTAAAATTCAGAGCGTTTAATGCATATTTATAACGCCAAACAAACTCTGGGAAAATAAAATTTTCTTTTGTTACTAGCGTTAAAAAAAAGTGAGAGCTTATTTCAACTTTTGGTAACTTTTTCACACTGAATTGTAGGGTTTTTTTCATGTTGAATTGTATAAAAAAATGTTAAATTTTCATTCCTCCAGAGCTACTTGATCATTTAAACTTTGGAATTAGTCATTTAAAATTACCTACTTTAAAATGATTTAAAATGCGCATGCTTTATAATTCAAAAGTTTTTTACTATTTATTAAAATAAATTAAAAAATAATAAATAACTGAAACTTCAGATAAATAAGTCATATAATTGTGTAAAATTATTTGATTATCTTAAACAGTACCAGAGATATGGTGAACTACGTAAGATGGGAAATTGACGTAAAGGGGCCAAAACTTTTGACCACGCTGATGTTTAAATTATTGGGACCAACTTTCAGATAGTCCTTACTCCATATATTTTGAGGATCAAAAATCCAAAAATGGTATGTTATAACATGATTTGTTTCAATGATTCGTTCCAAAATTATTACGTGTTCGCTTTTTTTCTTAATTTGCGCTTTGCTCATTTATCTAAAAGTCCTTAGAGGGAAAATATAAAGTAATCTTTCTTCCTTTTTTTTTCTTTAAATTTCTGAAAATTATTCAATTTAACCAAATTTTACTATTTCCTTTGTGTATATAAAGTGTTGATGAAATAATGGAACCATTATACGAATACATTTCTTAATACTTCTGAAGAAATGCTAAGAGAATCATTTTATAACTTCAGAAGTGATAAGATCATGCGATTTTGTCAATCATATCAATGAAGTTTAAAGAGTTTAGGGCTTGAAAGACCAACAATAAATTACAAACCAAAATAATGCATTTGAACATCCTATACCAGAAAATGTAGCAATAAATTTGTAACTTGTATAAATTATTTTGGTTATTATATGCAATAATCACACGAAGTTTCGTAAGCTTAGCATAAATATTTATGGAGATCTGGACATTTCTGTAAATACAAATTTTTTGTCTTACGTTTTTTTTGCTATAACTTTAAAAATATTCAATAAAATTAAACAAATTTCTTAGAACAATTTTAAATTAATTACGAAATTTTTGCTTAAAAAATTTGAAAAAAATTCGTTCAAAACTGTGCAATATATGATGAACTGAAGTAGTTATACTGCACATGAGCTTAAAAAATTTTAACCTTTTCGTATTCTTTAACTTTTTTTTTTGAATTTATACAACTAAACATTTAAAATGAAGAAAAAAGACATTTTATGCATGACGTTATGACTTATATGATAAACTTTAATATTTTAGATAGGCAGACTACGTGAAAAATAAGTTTCAATTGCATTATTAACTAAATTCAATCATACAAGTTAAAAAGAAAGGAATTAGAAAGGAATGTTGTCCAAGGAGTAAAGTCTAATGGTCTAATGTACAATGTATGGTGCTTTTAGGTACAACGCCGTGTTCTACCTTTGACCAATTTTCTCCTTTTTTTTTCCTCTGAGAGTATGGAATAATTCATTCACTGAGAAAGTTGCTTTATCAGACAAACGCATCATGTATTTCCTACAAAGCTTTTAAGTTATTGTAATTATTAATTTCTGTATAAATAAATAAGTAAATAAAATTGGTCCAAAGTATGATACTCTCCGCTGTTAAGCTTATTGAGGCTCACATAAGAGGCCTCTACCCTCATCATCTTGGATTTTAGGTGAAATTTTTGATTGAATTTTTGATTAGAATTTACTGATTTTCCTTTTGTATCAAACAAAGTATAAATGATACGTTATTATTCAACAGTACAACTTTTCAATAAAGGTAGAAACGAAAGAGGTCGTAAATTAGGAGAAATAGCACTTGATAATTTTAGTATTTCCATGAATTTTTCCTCAAACTTTTAAAGCAATAAAAGTATGTGATTTGTGGTTTTAAGGAAGTAATTTAAAAAACTGTACATTTGACAGTTTTTAGATATGTTATAAATTTTATTTTAGTACAGTTTAAACTGAGGAAAACTTATTTTGATGATGCTAAAAATTCTTATAACGTTAATTACATAAAAATGAAGATACTTTTCATAAATCTAAAAACAGACAATTGCATGCAAGTTAAATACTTTTCAAAAACTGCTGATTCCGAAATTGTATTGTCATAATTTTTTCGGAAAGTTTTTAAAAAAAAGCCTAAAATACCGCACACTTTATATATCTCAAATTCTGATTAGATGTAATTTACAGATATCGAAAGGTACTGCCGAAACCGATAAAATATTCACCACTGTTTTAGTTGTGAGATTTAAATTTAAAGGAATAAAAGTGTACTTAGATTTCTCCTTCCCCGTCTTTACCCTTTCGACTAAATTTGGTTTTTATTTATTTTATATTTTGTTGTTGTTTTGTTGTTGTTCTTTTTCAAATCAAGATTTTGTTTGGCATGTTTCAAACAAATCAATATTTGGGTCAGAAAGGATAGGAAACAATGAAAAAACTTTTTGCTCAGCTTAGAGCTCAAAGCTTGAATTGAAAAAAAACTTTTTTTCATTTATTCGTATCTCGAATTTGTTTCTTCCTTATCATTGTAAATGCCAGTTGTTTCTTTATTGTATTATTATTACATTTCCGTTAGAGTGGGTTTTGGCATGTTTTTTAAACCGAATAATTTGTTTGGGCTTACCGAATGCATGCATTGTGATGCAAAATATTAGTACACTCTTCGAATGTATATATTTTATTGTTGCTAAAAAACGAAAACATTGCATTAGGAACTCCCATTAGAGTTATATAAGCCTGCAGTTTTATAAATATTGTATTAATGCAGTTATGTGAAAAATATTCTAGATATATTTATATTCCTAACCTTTCGCAGTTATCGCAGAATTTCACCAAATTTAAAACAGGGATGGCAAATCCGGGCCCATGCAGGCACGCAAACCCATTCCGAATTGAAAACGAAAAATATTTTTTAGCTTTTCTTCAACTTTTTCCCTTCTTTTTTTAGCTGGCCCCCTTTTCAGCTCAGAAATTGTTGTTTTTTACTTATTGTTACTCAGTAATGAGCTTTGTTAGAAACAAATATTGTTCATTTCTGACTTAACATCATAAAAAACTTAAGGTGCTTTCAACTTCAGCTTTATCACCGAATCTTGTACAATTGTTATTCGTAATAAAGTGTAAGTTTTTAAGTTTTTTTTCCCTGTAAGTTTCTCTCGGTCATTATTCGTTCTTGTAAACTTTCTAATTCAATTTTTAAAAAAAAAATGTCGTTAAAAATGAATTTTCTGTCATTAACAATAAATTTTCTTGGTCATTTGGAATTAATGGTCCAATTTTTTTATTGGTAAATTTAAAGTTCTATAAATATACAGTTTTATTAACAAGAAAATATTAAGCATCGGCGAAGTAAATGCAGAACATTATTATTAGAAAGAAGTATTATTATCAGAATTAGTAAATTTTACTATCAAATGCATGCCCTTCTGCAAGCTACTTTTGCTAATTATTTTCTTATGCATTGCAGTAAACTTTTTTTGAATAAGTATATGCATGATTTGAGAAACAAAAAAGAGTAAGCTAAATAATTTTGTTTATTACCATATTAATTATGCAAAATTTCAATAGCATTTATCTTATAAAGTATGATCGATTTTCTTTCTTTTTTTTCACCCTATTTAGAACACTAAATAAAAGTATGTCAGAAATTTACCGTGTTTCCAGCTCTATGAGAAAAAAAGTTCACCAAAAGGTTCGACCATTTTTTTACCAAAGCATTTTGGTTATGATTTTGGTAAAATTATAACAGTAAAATATGGTTTTAAAAATATGTGTTAAAATTCGGTAATTTTATCATGACACCTTAGAGCATGACTTAAAAATCACTTATTCGGATAAATAAACTTTTCAGTTTTGTATTTGTACTAAATAGCAATAAGGACTATGGTTTTGTAAACAAGAATTTCGGGTGAACCGTTACTATATGAACGGGAAAATTACCTAATGAACGGTTTAAACAACGTATATTTTGATTTTATTAACCAGAATTGTTGTTTTTTTTCTACCTGAAATGTTACAGTATGGTAATTTTACAGAAGTTTTTTCTCTGTGTGCTATCTATACGCCCAGCCCGGCATATGGGCAATTTTTATTAGAATTGGAGGAGTAATTAATTGGTATATTCCGGTATTTCTGACTGTGCATGACCGGCCGGGCACGTAAAGGGTACAATATACATATGTTATCAGAAATTTTGCAAGTCTCAGGCATTGTGGGCAATGATTTTAGAGCTCTTATAAGAAGTGCTGCTAGTTGCAAAAAATTGGCAAAACACAACAATTCAACACCGACCAATATCATTAACAGTGCATACATTACATTAGCAACGCGTCTAAAGCCTGATTTGCGAAAAGTTATTTTTAAGATTAACGTATTTAAAGGTAGTAGTAGTTTACTTACGTCACACTAGAGCTGCACAATGGGCTATTGGCGACGGTCTGGAAAACATTTCCAACTGTGATCCGAAGTCATATCATTGCATTTCTGAACTTCTGAATCCTCATCTGATTTGTAGCCCGACGATCTGCCCTTGAAGTCAAGCACTTCGCAATAGAACAGTTTAACAAGGACTGATTCCCCACCAGCTCGATCCCTACGCAAGCTAATCCAAGTTGCCACCCACCCGCTCATTGACAGCAGTCAGTGATGCTTGATTTCGATGTTCTACTGGGACCAGTGTCTTAACGATCAGTCCATTGAGAGGCGAATATATTTAAAGGTTCAATACACTATATACCATAGTATCGGGTGACTCTGTGAGTAGATATGCATATATTTTATTTTATTTTTTCGTCGTTGAACAGCCGACCCAATTTTTGGGTTCACGACTACTAATGTTCAGCTCCGTAGCCTTGTAATTTTGAACCAATCCAGAATACAAGGAAACTCCTGGATCAGTATTCCCAGAGGTATTGATTTGTTATGGGAACATGGAGGACTTTGTGACTCGATAGATTTAACGTGTACCAGCACCATATACTACACGGGGAGACTTCGGCCGGCGGAGATCGAGCCCACGAGCACTTGGACATGGGTCCAGTGCTCTACGAACCGGGTTATCCCGGCCTTAGATATGCATATAGATGAGTTCCCCTCCCCCTCAACAATTTCTTTATGGCAATAGGACAATGGTCGAAAAGTGGAGATATGTGCTTACCATCGAGCCAGGCAACACAAAAGCACCAAAATAATATTCTCCTTCATTTTATTAAATTCTAGTAACATTAAGTATAGCATAGATAATAGTGTAATTCTATTTTCTAAGTGTTATGTAGGATACAAGTCAAAACGAGGATCAAACTCTAATTTTAGATGCTTGTCTGCAATCACGCGTCTTCAGATTGCTATTTATGATGCAATACACTCCAAAGTACCGTTTGGGAGATTATGAGCAGTGCCAATCTCCTCAAGAAGTTTCTGTATTGCTGTAACGCATAATACAGCGTCCTATTCAGATTAAAGAGAATAAAAGAAAAGTTCTTGAACCAACAAGAGTTAGTGGTGATTTTGAGAAAAATGTTGAATAGAAAATTTAGAATTTTTTTTTTTAAATCATAAGTATGAAATGTGATCCGCTTAAATTAGCGTTTAATTCTGACAAACATCATCCCAGTGTATAAAGAAGAAAAATAATAATAATATTTTAAAAAACTACGTTTTTGTAGTGGAGAATAATAATTAAAAAACCAAAATTCGAAAAACGAAAAACATGGGGCACATGAAATACATAACAGTAACAGCATGTGTGTTCATGAGAATATGTGCATGTATATCTGTAATTGTATCTGAATGTGGATGTGCGTGTGGTTGTGCATGTGTATGAGTTAGAAAATGTGTATATGTATGTGTATATATTACTATATTTCATGTGCCCCACGTTTTTCGTTTTTCAAATTTTTGCTTTTTAATTATTATTCTCCACTACAAAAACGTGGTTTTTAAAAATATTATTTTGATTTTTATTGTTTTTTGTACTCACTTCCAAAATCTCAATTTTTTCACTCACTATACACAAAACTTTTCAACTGACATGTGATACTAATTTGAAATAATCGAATCGACAACAAAAGACAATCGCGAAAATATAAATTTTTCTTTAATTTTAATTTTATTTTACTTTGTATGTTTTTTTTTCTCTTCATTTTCATGCATTGTCATCCAATTCTGAACTATGTGCCAAATTTGAAGTCTGTAGCTAGTCGGGAAGTTAGTTTAAAATCGATTACAAAATTCCACCCGAACAGACATACACGAAGGCAAGTTGATATAAACGTGGTAAAATTGCCTAGTTACGACTCTGTTAGTTGCAAATCTCATTCTGTATGGAAAAAAAGTCGAATTTCTTTCTATACCATTCGAAATAAGCAGCATTTTCATTAAAGCAGATTCACTGATTCTTAATATCCTGTTTAATTTTACGAAAATTTAGGTTCATCTTCTCCCCAATCTCATTTTACGAAATAAAATCGTACATCATTCTTCTAGACTAATTAAGAGTAACGCATTCGCATCTTCAGCATAGTATTGTTGCAAAAGATGAATATTAAAATTGTGTAAAGAAAATTTATAAAAATTTATAGATATTAGAGATTTTGGCATAGTGCAAAAGAGGGTATCAATAACCATGCAATGCACTCTTATTTTTAACACTATCTTTACTTTCTTGAATGATCAATAATGTTTTAGAGAGATTTTATTTTTATTAGGGCATATACAACTAAAAATCATACGCTTTAATTCGAACAGTATGCACATTACTATAAGTGTTATAGAAATATTTTAAAGGAATCGATCAGTCTTATGTTAAACGAAATTTGATAAGTAAAAACTGAATTTAAATGTGCAATTCAAGTTTAACTGAGCATCTTATACTTTATTTAAAATAACTTATTTAACATACAACCATAACTCAGTACTGCCTGAAATCATACTGTGAACTAAATGCATTGCTGAGCTAATTGAAATTTAAGATGTAGTTGTTTATTTTTAACAGGAGATCTTAAATAGCTAAAAATGTCACTTAACTAAATGTCATTTAACACACGTCATTTCATTTTACTAAGAAATTTTCACAAAAAATTTCTTCTTACCCGAAATAGAACTGATAACATCGGAAGAAGACAAAATCGGGTTGCGATTCACAAAATAATGCATACAATAATGAAATTATTTTTAAACAAAGCACATCTGTCGAGATGCTCGAATGTTCACATCAACCACAGTGTTCAATTAAACTGGGGTCTAATTGGCCGAGTAGCATCAATGTTAAGCGTGGAGATAGCGGGTTCGAACTCCACAGTGACCTTGGATGTATCTTTGTGCAGTTCCTATCTAATTTGTGTCCTACAGTCGACTGATCGTTAAGACCCGGTTCCCAGCAGATCACCGAATTCAAGCATCACTGGCTGTGGTCAGTGTGAGGGTGGTTGACCACTTAGGTTAGTCTGCGTAAGGACCGAGGGTGTGCGGTATTGGTCCTCGTTAAACTGTTCTATCGTAAAGTGCTCGACTTTGCGTGCAGGTCATCGGGCTACCGAATCGGGGGTGACATCCCCACTGCTGAGGATCAAAATTGTGATGGTGTGTCTTCGGATCATCCTCAGGGATGCTTCCCAGACAGTCGCCAATACCCTATTGTGCAGTTCAAGTGCGATGTAAAATAACTACATTAACCTTAACCTTTCTAATTTGTGTTATCTCTTAACTTGACAAGGGCTTATAAGCCATTTGATGTATTTATTGATACGCCTACATGCAGACTCGTGTACGCAATTAAAAGAATAAGCTTTAATAAGCATAATCTTGTAAGCCTTTGTCAAGTAGAATATAACAAAGTATTAGACTTATAGGGTAACGGTGGGATTTGAACCCTCTACCTCCACGTTGCAGAGCGTTTGGAATGCAATACGGCTGATGGGAAAGCCCATTAGCCGTTCGAAGCCATTTCAGCACGCAAATCAGCACATGTATGTTTAACAATAAATAAACGAGCAGTTTCTCAGTCCCGTCCAACAGTCTGTTGCGCGGAGGTAGCAGGTTCAAATCCCACCGTAACTTTGGATAAATCTTTGAGATGTCATTCTTGAACTTATACAATCTGTTTTTTTAATTTGACAAGGTCTTAAAAGTCTTTCTTTGTAACAAGCACACAAACCTGACGCAAGACAGTAAATAAATAAACTAAACTAATCTCGAGAGAGCGGAAAGACAAGGGTGACTGGCTGTGAGTAGGAAGACAACTGGTTTGAGCCTCGAAATCACTGATGAATCTTCGGTACTTACAAGAGACTATCATACAAGCGCTCAATTGAATTATAACTATCCTCATAGTAACTATAAATGACTTAACTTAAAAATTGAAATCCCAAATACATTGAGACAAAAGAAAAAGAACTGAACTGTCTTTTTTCTATAATGACTATGAGTCATCACACCTTATCGCTGCTTACATCATACCAAGGTAGATTGCTGTAGAAAAATAGTATAAACTACAGCATACTCTTGTGTATTGCCATAACATTTCAATTGCAACTGCTGTTCGCCTGCATCTAAATACCAATCGGTGTGGTGGGTTCAATCTTTATCATCATGGCTCGTGCCAGCACGATTCTCCTTGCTGAAGGTTAATTATCTGGTCGAATTGCACTTCCACAGACTGTGTCTTAAGTGGTCCAGAATCCAAACAAATGTAGAGTCCTCGGTGGTTTTAGTGCCAGCAAAGTGCCAGAATTACTGGATAGACAGGGAGTATTTCGAGATGGATACTAGTACCAACATCTACCCTACGATCCATATGGTGACCGCGTGGTGTGCATATGTGCCAGTATTGATTTCTGATCGTCATTGAAGATGAATTCCAAAACCCGAGTTGTGACTCTAGTACGACGTTAACATATATTTGTTGTATCATAACCCCGTTTCGAAATTCAAACGACAGTGTCTTGGTGTTGTAAAGTGGTTGTGGGATGAAAGATGGCCACTTACCTTCAACCTGGTGGAAACCTCGTTAGTCGGTGGAGTTAAGATTTTGATCCCCAGGCAACACTATACATGAATCACAAATTTGTTCAAATTCATCAACTTAGAACACATAGATATACTGTGGATATTAGCGCTAAAAATAAAAGGACGATTTGTAAAGTGGCTGTGGGACAAAAGATGACCATTTACTGTTAACCTGGAGGAAACTTGTGGAGTTAAGGTTTGGATCCCCCAAGCGATACGATATATAAATCACAAAGTTGTTCAACTTCATCAATTTAGAACACATAGATGTACTGTGGATATTAACTTATAAAAAGGACGATTTAAGCACGTATTACTCTGTACTATAATATTTTACGCTGACAAAACAATCTAAAGGGGAAAAAAACTAGCAATTCCAAAATGCCTTCAATTTCGGGTTTAAATTTTTTTCTTAAACTTCGTATATTATTAATTTACATACAAATTTAATCCTTTATACTGACACAGAGGCCGTTCAAGTGTTGTGTAAGCCCCCAAAGAGATTTTTGATCTGATAATTTTTGTTTCACCTCTTATTGCCAAATTTTTTTTAAATGAAAATAAAGTAAGGAAAATTTTAAATTTAAAGAAAAAGCTGCATTTGTCGAAAAAAATTGTAAGAGAATTTCTTCGAAGATTTTCACAAGTCAGTTTTGATGTTAGAGAAAAAGATTCTAAAAAAAAACATTTTGTTTAAAGTTTCATAAAATAAATCGAAGCGTAGCATTACGTGTAGTTACATTTTTTTATTGGAATTAAATCTTTAAATTAGATTGCAGTCGGGAACATGTTATAGCCAAGAGGGCTAATCTGTCAATCTCATGACCGACAGAACGGAGGTTCGAATCCCAGCGTTGACAATAGAATATTTACTCCATTTCTTCAACACATGAAGAGTTTCTAATGTCCATGCACTTTCCAATTTGTGACCCTGGACTATTAGAATATGATACTCATATTAACGTATAAATAGCTGCTTCATAAAGCTGCTAAACACAAAAAAGTCTAGTATTTCCCATCTTTTACGATAGGTAAAGCAACTGGCCAAACTAATTCAACCACGGTTCAACGGTAATATTGATAAAACACAACTCAACCACAACTTAACTCCAATGCCCATTACATAACGAATCACCGAACTTCAAACCTAGCAAGTTAAGTCAGTTTTCATTTAATGCTAAATTTGCGGTTAATTGGATAGACAGACTGCACCCGCAGTTTTTCTTTTTTTTACCTTAATTAAGGAATTTAATTCTAACAATGCATAGTTTTTCGTATTTTAAAAACGATTTTATCTCAATTAATATAAATAAATGCATAAAATATGTTTCGTACTTTCGTATTTTGTATAAGAAAAATATTTTTCAAATTTTTTTGACGTTCTAAAATGTTTTTAAACAATTCAACTAAAAAGTTATTGCTTTTTTTTCCTGATTTTTATTTTAATTACATAAAATAATTTTTTTAAGATTGCTCATAAATGCGGGAGTAGTTTTCTTCCTTCAAATTTTGCTTATTTTCTAAAAGCTTCATATAAAATAATACAAATATTAAAAATGTGTTTCTTATTTTAAGCTTGAAAGAAAAAAAAATTGAAAAAGTATTTTATACTTCTTAAAACCTTTTTAACCGATCTCGGTTTTAATTTATCAGTTTCCTTTTATCAATGTCCTTTTTTTTCCCTTTAATCCTGCTCATGAGATTAGAGGTAGTTCTCCTCCAGTAGTTTTCTCTGTCTTCAAAAGGTTTTTTTTTTCTTGAAAATTACGAATATATAAATTCTTTTTATTTTATTTTAATGGCGGACACTTGGAACTATTGTCCATTGGCCACAGAAAGTGCCAGAACTGCTAACTCTCTTTTCCTTACCCAGTGGGCACATGTGGCGAAGCCACGGCGGTGGAGCAGCGTCGCCCACGTCACACTACCACATCCCGTTTTAGCGTTATTTATCAAAAAAAAAAAACAAAAAAAAACGCAATAAGGTAAGAGAAATATTATTTTAAGAATTCTCAATTTCAACTTATTTGCTTAAGAAGTATTTTCGAATGAATTTGTTTTTACTTGAAATTTATTTTATCAGTTACATAATTTTTTTTAATAACGTAAAATTATCATCGTGAGTACGGATGCAATTTTTCTCCTCTATATTTTGCGTTCCTCTAATATATCGAATAATGCAAATAAGTTTTTTATTTTAGCTTCATCTTTATTTCGATTTTATTTAGCTATATTATACATTTTTTATTTATATTTTATATCTCTGAACAAGAAATCATTTAAATTACAGACTTCTTGAAACTGCAAACAAATAAAAACTTTAATTGTCCGATAAGAGCTTTATCAGCATCTTTGTCGAACGTATGTTTTAAATACATAAAGTTAACTTGAGAAATATCAAATAAAATTTTTTAATTTGTAAGTCTATCAAAATTGTAAATTTTTATTTTAGAATTTAAAAAATAATCTCTTTCTAAGCAAATTAAATAAAATGAAATGCAGAATCGGACAAATCCAAACTTTTTGAAACATTATAATTAAAATTTCTTATATTTTCATAATACTATTTGAAAATATTAAATGCATCACCTCAGTTGTTTTCATTATTCGATTCTCGCCAAACTGCTCTTTCTTCTCCAACTAATGACGAACTTTTGATAGCTCAATCATTTCTGAAAATCTAATTTATGCTGAAAGCTCTATCATTTTTCTAAGAGCAAATAGTTATGATAGATATTTTTGAAAACAGATTTTGTTGTCTATTATTCTGCATAAAATTTTAGAATAAAGGAGAAAAAAAATCCCTTTTAAAAAAACTTTTTTGCCACAATTTGGCATCTAACTATGGGGAAATTACTGGTCGAAACAAATCTTTCTTGTTATTGAAGAATAATAAAGGCGAAAAATAAAAATAAGGCGTTAGTTTAAAATTTTTGCTACTGCATTTTTGGCGATCAAAATTACAGGTTGGCGATCAAAATTACATCTTTTGAAAGGAATTCATAATAAAGAAATTTAAATTTCTTAAAACGTTGCAGCACAAACGACAAAAACTTGTTATCTAAGTTTTGAATAAGCTTTTGATTTAATTCCCTATCTTTTAACAATTCATAAACAATATTATTAACTGCATATAGTATATGATATTTAAACGCGCTATAACAATACGCAAATTATGTTATTCTTCACAAACGTTTCATTGCAGAACGATATACAATTTAGTTCATTTTTTTTTAAAAAATTAATAACGAAAGGAGCAGTTTTAAAAAGTTTAATATACCAGTCAAATAAGATTCGAAAATTTTGAAAATTAAATTATTGAAATGGTATCTTATAATTTTAAACTTGTATATAAAAATAAAAATGATAAATTAAGTGCTACATTTTTTTTCTTCAAATTTCTGAAATAATAAACAGTTTCGTATTCATTGTTTTTAACCTGAAGTTAAATACATCAGGGGAGCATTCAAATAATTTATGAGTATGTTTTTGAAAACTTTAAACTTTCCATCTCCTTGGCAGCAAAAATAAGCAAATTATAAACCAAAGAATATACATAGGTAAAGAAGGCTAGCTTACATAGACATAATGCAAACCATTCCCCCAAACTTTGTTTCGGTTCCTGTATATGAAGGTAAAAACAACATTTAGGGGCAGAGTAGCAGAGGTTCTTGAAACTGGTTTACACCCTCCCCCCCCCCAACCTCCACTGGGGTTGGGAAGGAGAAGAAGAATTTTCTCTTTTAATTCATAGTTGGTTTTTCTGCATTTTTACACTATTGATAATCAGTACTGTATTATTAATTAATATATTTTTGAGAATACATTTATATCCTCCATGTTGACTAAATCTGCTAACAAATTTTGACATAGAAAGAAAGAATAAATTGGTGGATGCCTGGAGGCAGCGTACCCACATGTAGAGTTATACATGTAGAGTATATACAAGTAGAGTTATACATGTACAGCTACATGCATGTAGAGTTATCCTATAACCGATTCTCAGGAAACGTACCTCCTGACTGCCAGTACATCTTTACTAAATCTGAGTATGTTGCTCACCCTGTAAGTTGTTTTTCTGATATAGCAAGCATATCGCACCGAACAGTTTTCTGCGTTAGTTGCGTTTTCGAAGAACTGGGCTTCTCCTTTCTATTTTCTTTGTTATAAACCTCCTCCCATGCTAACGCAAGAAAGTTGTCGCACATCCCTTCTCCTTGATTTTTGCTTGAACTTTGACCTTTACTGACGTATTCTAATTTATAATAAATTGGGGTTAAATTCCTATAACCCTTTGGCGCAAATGGTACGCGGATGTCCCTATTTATCATTGTTCTGACGCTCTAATTACTAGCCAATATACATTTTGAAATTCTTTAATTATAAAAAACTGTCCATTAGTTTCTAAAAAAAATCCGTTAGATTATCGGAATTATATTTGTACTAAATTATAGTATAACTCTTTGACGTATAACCCTTTGACGCAAATGGTACACGGATGTCCCTATTTATCATTGTTCTGACGCTCCAATTACTAGCAAATATACATTTTGGAATTCTTTAATTATAAAAAACTGTCCATTAGTTACTAAAAAAAATCCGTTAGATTATCGGAATTATATTTGTACTAAATTATAGTATAACTCTTTGACGTATTACCCTTTGACGCAAATGGTACACGGATGTCCCTATTTATCATTGTTCTGACGCTCTAATTACTAGCAAATATACATTTTGGAATTCTTTAATTATAAAAAACTGTCCATTAGGTACTAAAAAAAATCCGTTAGATTATCGGAATTATATTTGTACTAAAATATAGTATAACTCTTTGACGTATAACCCTTTGACGCAAATGGTACACGGATGTCCCTATTTATCATTGTTCTGACGCTCTAATTACTAGCAAATATACATTTTGGAATTCTTTAATTATAAAAAACTGTCCATTAGGTACTAAAAAAAATCCGTTAGATTATCGGAATTATATTTGTACTAAAATATAGTATAACTCTTTGACGTATAACCCTTTGACGTAAATGGTACACGGATGTCCCTATTTATCATTGTCCTGACGCTCTAATTACTAGCAAATATACATTTTGGAATTCTTTAATTATTAAAAACTGTCCATTAGTTACTAAAAAAAATCCGTTAGATTATCGGAATTATATTTGTACTAAATTATAGTATAACTCTTTGACGTATAACCCTTTGACGCAAATGGTACACGGATGTCCCTATTTATCATTGTTCTGACGCTCTAATTACCAGCAAATATACATTTTGGAATTCTTTAATTATAAAAAACTGGCCATTAGGTACTAAAAAAAATCCGTTAGATTATCGGAATTATATTTGTACTAAAATATAGTATAACTCTTTGACGTATAACCCATTGACGTATAACCCTTTGACGCTAATGGTACACGGATGTCCCTATTTATCATTGTTCTGACGCTCTAATTACTAGCAAATATACATTTTGGAATTCTTTAATTATAAAAAACTGTCCATTAGTTACTAAAAAAAATCCGTTAGATTATCGGAATTATATTTGTACTAAATTACAGTATAACTCTTTGACGTATAACCCTTTGACGCAAATGGTACACGGATGTCCCTATTTATCATTGTTCTGACGCTCTAATTACTAGCAAATATACATTTTGGAATTCTTTAATTATAAAAAACTGTCTACTAGGTACTAAAAAAAATCCGTTAGATTATCGGAATTATATTTGTACTAAAATATAGTATAACCCTCTGCCGCAAACGATACACGGATGTCCCTATTTATCATTGTTCTGACTCTCTAATTACTAGCAAATATACATTTTGGAATTCTTTAATTATAAAAAACTGTCCATTAGTTACCAAAAAAAATCCGTTAGATTATCTGAATTATATTTGTACTAAATTATAGTATAACTCTTTGACGTATAACCCTTTGACGCAAATGGTACACGGATGTCCCTATTTATCATTGTTCTGACGCTCTAATTACTAGCAAATATACATTTTGGAATTCTTTAATTATAAAAAACTGTCCATTAGGTACTAAAAAAAATCCGTTAGATTATCGGAATTATATTTGTACTAAATTACAGTATAACTCTTTGACGTATAACCCTTTGACGCAAATGGTACACGGATGTCCCTATTTATCATTGCTCTGACGCTCCAATTACTAGCAAATATACATTTTGGAATTCTTTAATTATAAAAAACTGTCTACTAGGTACTAAAAAAAATCCGTTAGATTATCGGAATTATATTTGTACTAAAATATAGTATAACCCTCTGCCGCAAACGATACACGGATGTCCCTATTTATCATTGTTCTGACGCTCCAATTACTAGCAGAAATATGTTTTGGAATTTGTAATTATAAAAAAAACTGTCCTGTAAATTATAAAAATTATAAAAATATTTTTATAAACTGTAAAATTATAAAAATAGCTATTAAAACAAAATCTGTTACATTATCGGAATTATATTTGTACTAAAATATAAAATCCGAAATAAGTCGTTTGAAAAAGTTTTTTTTTTTCATTCAAGTTTAAAAAATATATCAATAATTAATTTTGCAAAGTAAAGAAATTTCAATAATGAATAACTGTTTCTCTTAGATCTAAATAACTTTAAATAAGCGCAAATGTGAAAAAATTATTGCTCGTAAGTGAGCTATGTTTGAAAGATTTTACTTTTAACGCTGAAGAAAGCACCGGTATTTCATGCTGTATTTCATAATCATAAATTATTAAAATGCTGAAAATAATGTATATTTTTTTATTTTGACCTAAATTAATACAAAATAATAAAAGAAGTTGGAAAAATATGTTTAGTAAGATTCTGAGCTAAGAATCTTACTAAAGATTCTTAGTAGTAAGATTCTTACTAAAGATTCTTAGTAGTAAGATTCTTACTAAAGATTCTTAGTAGTAATTATAAGTAGTAAGTAATTACTCTTAGATAATTACTTACTACGTTTAAGAGTATTAAAATTATAAAATATGCAACTTTGCATAAATTAAAATTTACGTTTAATATCTTGATTTTTTTTTTTTTTTAAATACTCTTCCAGCTTTTTTCTTTTCATTCAAATTTTTTTGTTGCATCGAATGTTTTCTATAAAATGTGCAATGTTCCACTTAAAAGTATATAAAAAATATAAAGATGGAAAATTTAAAGTGTAACGCAAGCAACGCTCATACCCCACTAATGCAATACTAAGGTTCTTATTTGAACCACCCCTTAGTTTCTTATGAAATCAAGTAACATCATTATTCTGACTTAAACATAAATTAATCGCAAATACGAAGCAAAATATGTATTTCAGATATATATATATATTAAAAATTATCACAGTATAATATAAAAAAAATTGAGTTTATTTTAATGTGATTCGTTAAATCAAAAAGTAAGTAATGATGATTTTTTCAAAAAAGAAAATAATGTCTTTTGATTTCATAATTATAAATAAGTATCATCCTTAAGTTCTTCTTTTTTTTAATAGAAAATATAAAATTTCAGATTAAGAATATGACACGGAAGTTATTTTATACTAACGTAACTTTTGATTAAAAAACATATATATTTTTTTAATTCTTCTCCTTCTTTCAAACTAATGATTAGGTTTAACAAAATGACGTTACTGCAAATCAAAGTCCTTCAATTTCACAAAAACAACTAACATAAAAATTTATTTTATAAGTGCGCAAATTTATCTTATAATTGTGCACATTTATTTTATAAGTGCGCAAAGTTTTTTATAAGTGTGCAAATTTCTTTTATATGAGCGCCAATATTGTGTTTGTCGTAACGTTGTTTTTCGATTAAGCTTTTCTCAATTTAAAACTTCACTTAAATTAATGTTTTTATACTGTCCCTTTTTCTGAAATCTATTTTCCCCCTCCCCTCTAATTTAAAAATTTATTAACCACTATATTTCTTCAATATGTTCATGTTAGAAAAATTCTTTATTTTATTATTTTTCAGTTTCATGCGATTTTAGGTAGTTTAAAATATGTTTTGGTTTAGTACCATAACTAATTTTTACGACTAGAAAACTTAGTTTTTTCTTTCCTTTTTCTTTTTTTAATCGTGATTTCTATTCAATTTAGTAAAACAATATTTTTAAATGTCAATTTGAGAAATATTGATATAATATTTCCTTGATATAAGATACTTTGCACGTAAGCTTATCTTTTTGATATTATTCATGTGTGAATAAATATATATTCAAATATTTTCAATGCATTTAATCAGCCAATTTTTGCATTCAAAGTTTAGCTTCTATTATTTTCTTAACAATATTACAGTTAGATATATTATTGTAAAATGTTTCTGTTATGCTTTTTTTCCACTAACTAATTGTTATGCTAATATTTTATTTTAACAGAAGGTAAAAGGAAAAACTTTAACAAGTCAGAAATAAAAATTAATAAATAAATGAAATTAGAAAAAAAAAACATTTTTTAAAATTCTATTATGTTTTTTATTTCAACATTTTTTTAGCTGATTTATTTCAACATGTTAGAAACTAATTTAAAGTAAGACCCGTTTTTGTTATAATTGCTGTTATTGTTCTTTCACTTTAAATACCGATTAAGGTAAAAATTGAAATAAAATGAGGTTATGCATATTAGACTCACAATAAATAATACGTTAAGAAATGTTAATAAATTTCCTTTGTGTTTCCTTAATACAATTTTTTGCATTTATTTTATTTTATTTTATACTTTTTATTTCGTATGTTTTTATTATCTATTTGTTTTGTTTTTTTTACTTATTTCTCATATTTTTATTGATTATTGATTTTTTCTTTGTATTTCAAAACGTTTTAAAATTAAAACTCTTTTTTGTAAACTCTAATATAATTATAATTATTTTTTAACCAATTATTATTAAAATTTACTAAGTTTTATTAAAAAAAGGGAATGCAATTTTTTGCATTCTTTTATGCTTTTTATTCCAACAAATATCAAATTTTAGAAAATTTTCAATTTAAAAAAAAAAAAAAGATTTATGGTAATGAAGAGATTCTATGTAACCAATCAGGATGACTTTTACTTTTAAAGGCAAGTTTAACCCACCGGTTTTAAATTTATGACTATCATACATTTAGAACCTGTTTATGACAGATAGCATAAATTTAATAGATGACATAAATTTGAAACTGATTTACAGAATAAGAAAAAGTTTTGGATTTATGACTAATTTTAAGAATAATAAAGTTCAGCGTAATTTTGTTGAATTTTAACACTTGAAATGAATCTTGTTGAAATTTAAAACTGTTTTACGGAATTAGAAACAGTTTTAGATTTATGACTAATTTCAAGAAAAATATAGTTCAGCATAATCTTGTTGAATTTTAACTTTAAAAAGCAAACCGAACATTTTCAATGTCTTCTTTTTGTTAAAAATATTTTTTAACTACATATGTTCTAGCTAATTATAGTTATGAGATGCTTCACTCTCGTTATTTACAATATTGAATAGTTTTTTTAAAATCTATTTTACTTGAAATGCATGTAAATCGTATTATATATACAATTTATACGCCGTACCATGTTTGTGGCTCTATGGGAACGCCAATAAGTTCGGTAATTTTTATCGAAACATTTGTATTTTTTTTCCCTTTAAATATTATAAATAAGATAAAAAACTATAATTTTGGTAACAAGAGCTATAATTTCGAAAACCAAAATTTCAGGTAAACTATAACCATATCAACGGAAAAAATTTCAAACGAATGGTGGAAATAGTACCGGCACTCAGAGTACCAGTACTTTTTACTGTATTACTTATTTTTACCGTAACATTATTCAGAGCAAAAAAATCTGATAAACCGTAATTTTTACAGTAATATTTATCTTAATTTTTACAGTAATATTTAATTTTTACAGTAATATCTACAGTACAATCACTGATACAGTAATATTTATCTTAATTTTTGCAGTAATATTTAATTTTTACAATAATATTTACAGTAAAATCACTGATATTATAACTATTTATCTTAATTTTTACAGTAATATTTAATTTTTACAATAATATTTACAGTAAAATCACTGATACAGTACTATTTATCTTAATTTTTACAGTAATATTTAATTTTTACAATAATATTTACAGTAAAATCACTGAACTGCTGTAATTAAATAAATATTACTGTAAAAATTACGGTTTACAGTAATATTTATCGTAATTTTTACAGTAATATTTAATTTTTACAATAATATTTACAGTAAAATCACTGATACAGTACTATTTATCTTAATTTTTACAGTTATTTAATTTTTACAATAATATTTGCAGTAAAATCACTGAACTACTGTAATTAAATAAATATTACTGTAAAAATTACGGTATAAAATTTTACGGTAAAAATGGATTTGGTGAATACTACACTTAGGGGGTCGGTACCTAATCCCACAATTTGATCTGGTATTTTTTACAGTGAGCGCTCCCCCAAAATTTTTTAAAAGAGAATTTATCTTTAATTTTTATTTAAATTTACGACTATTACAATGGGAAATTTTATTCACCCAAATTTCTCTCATATCTTTTTCCCTAAATATTAATTCAAAAGCAACATTTCATTAAAGATTCGATTCGAAATATTGTTTACAAAAGATCAAAGGAATCTTTGACCGCCCAGGAAGAATTTTTTTTCTTCTTCATTATCTTTCATCAACGGGTAAAAGAGACTCCTCTTCACGGCTGAAGGAGCCACCTGCTCCGAAGGCGGGTTACCCGTCCACTGTCCAACCCCCGCATCCGTGAAAAGACGATATTCCCGTACACCCGTAATATCACTCTACGTTGGAAGAAAATGCTATATTATTAAACCAACTAAAAACTATTACAATGGGACGAATACAACAAAAGAAATTCTATTCATTATTATTTTTGCATCACTTTTTTTCTCTTTCCGGAAAAAGAACTTTTTTTACTTTTTTTTAACGATCTTCTATTGTCGATGGAGGTTTTAAAATATATTTCTTTTAAATGGAGGATTTATTTGGAGACAGGCGGTCGATGTGAGAAAAAGTCTCTAAAAATTCCCTTTAAACTTTTTTATTTATTTATTTATTTTAAGTTTGTCTTAAGCGACGCAAGAACAAATTATTATGTAAGTATTTCTATTGTTAGTTTTTTTTAAACTCGTTTTTGTAGTATTTGCGTCTCCAAAATGTTCAATTAATTGATAAAGTTGTTAGATTTGAAGTTTTTTAGTTATGTGAAACTTTAATTATAGGCGCCGTATAGTCGGGTTTCAATCACAGGAGCAAAATCTATAAAAACTATGTACGACTGACACAGTATAATAGCATTAGTCAACGATTCTCAAATGGTGTTTTGCGGAACCCTAAGGCTCTATGGAAGAATAAGAAGGGTTCCGCGAGCAAGGACTTTTTTTTACCTCACAGTGATGATTTTTGAAACCTTGTTTATATTTTGAACGAACTAATAGTCTATTATTTATTTAATATTTCGATTGTTTTAATGAAATTATTTTTAAAAAAAGAAATAGAATTTTTTTATTTAAATGTTACTTTTTTATCCAATATTTCAAATATATTATGAAAATATTGTTTCAATATTTTGAATATATTATGAAAAGGACCTGCTTTTATGAAAAATTGTATTAATATTTCCCATCGCGCTTTGCAAATCAGCATAAATTCGTTAATAACTCAATTCATTAATAAAGAAATACGTTTCCCTGGTAACCAGTTTCAACATTTATAACAATTCTTTTAGCTTTCGTTCCAACAAAAATTCGACTTATTTGTTTTCATTTTCACTTATGTATATCCCAAAAACACATTTAAAACTGAATAAGATATAGTTCCAGGAGTATGAATTCAACCGTTGAATATAAAATTAATTTAAGATAATGAATGAAAAAATTTCCTTCCTCTTATGTAATATTTTCAAACTAAAGTAGTCTTCTATTGGTTAACACGGTCACTATTGTTTTTATATACGTTATTATTTATAAAGTCAGGGTTCCACCAAAAACAGTTCAATCATTTCGGGTTCCATAGCTGAAAAAATTGGGAACAGCTGTTATATGTTATACCATGGCACATATTTGAAGCAAATTTTAATTTCCCACTTTTTCCAAAATGTCCACTTGATTTTCAAATTGTGAGACTTGTAGTTTTTTAGTTGTCTTTAATCTTTTATTATCGACGGCGTTGTGTCAGAATTCAAACACAATAGAAAGATCTTTTATTTTTACTGATTTATTTTTACTATTTTACTTACTATTTTTTTAAAGAGTTATATGACTGAACATATAACATGATATTTTATACTAATCGAACACTTTTTAAATAAATTTTAATGTTTTTTTTTTATTTTTTTATTTTTTTTAAATTATTTAGTTGATTTTTAAAATGTGAAAATAGAGTTTTTTAGTTGTCTTTTTTATTATCGGCACCGATATGTCGCAGTTCTAAGGCAACTGATAAATTTTTTGTTTTTTAATTTACTTTTATTTTAAAGGGTTATATATCGGAAAATATAACATTATATATTATACTAAGTCACACATTTGAGAATTTTTTTTATTTTTCCTTTTTTTCAAAACGTTTAGTTAATTTCTTAAATTGTGAAACTTGTAGTTTTATTTATTTATTTATTTATTTTTATTTATTTAATTTTATAGTTATTTTAACCTTTTATCATCAGCTCCGTTATGTCAGAGTTCAAACACAATAGAAAGATCTTTAATAAGAAATTTTTTAGTTCACTTTTTCTGAAAATTCTGAAAACTGAACATGTAACATGTTCCTGAAAACTGAACACGTAACATGTTATTTTATACTAATGGCACAAAAGCGAAGCAAGTTTTTTCCCCTCATTTTTCAAAAATGTTTAGTTAATTGTAACAATAGCTAGTTTTGTAGTTCCTTAGTCGTGCCACTCTTTGATTACAGGTGTTGTTGAGTTGGAGTTTAAACAAAAGTAAGATATTTTTCATTAACTAAGCTCCTTAGGAAAAACTTTATAGAATATATAGATATAACATAACATATGCCATGCTATGTTCTACTAAAACACACTTCCAGGATAATTATTTGATTCTTGCATTTCTAAAATGTTCAATTAACTCTTAAAATAGCTTGATATAAAATTTTAATTATTCTAACTAAAAACAACTGCAGATTTTTACTGAATTTCTTTAAAAAAACTTTTATATGACTGATACATAATATGATATAGCTCATATCCAAAATTAGCATTAAACTTTTACTTTTTCAAAATAATTAGCTATTACAAGGGTTGTAGTCCATTATTGTTTAAATTTTTTAATTTAGGCACCACTTTGTCTTTTCCTTGTTGTTTTTTCTATTACAGACACCATGACATAAAATCATTTATTCTGAAAATATACTTTTCAGTTTCGTATTTTTTACTTAATGTGTGATAAGCATTATTATTTTGAAAACCAGAATTTCTGACAAACCATTACCATATGAAAGAAAAATTACCAAATGAATGGTTTAAATACCGTATATGAATGGTTGAAATGAATGGTTTAAATACCGTTAATATCAAAATTAGGCTGTTGCTGTTTTTTATTAGAAATGTTATATCATACAGTACCGTAATTCTTCTAGTTTTCTTTTTGTAGCGTGTAGAACCATATCATTCATTCATTCAAATATTTTAAGAGATTGTTATATTATATGATGAAACACTGTTTAATTTAATACTTTATTAAAGATGCACCATATTATTCTTTGATGTACCGGTATTATGATTCAATGTTAATCCGATTTTTCTGTGGGAAATGTCTTAAATTCCTGAAAACTCAATTCAGGAATAACATGGGACCATAATAATATAGTTAAAACTTCTTAAACTATTTAAACTAACTCGTTACTCGTAATATGGCTACTAAAACCATTTATTTGCAATTTAAAAAAAAGTTTTCCGATTTCTTTTTGTTTAAAAATATTAGTTTTAAAATTCAACAATGAATAACTTTATACTTAAGAAAATTAATTATAAAATTTTATTTCTATCTTATAATTCTGAGCTATATTAATTCTATTCTTTGTATCAATTCTATTTTCTATATCTTAAAATATTAACCGGTTAAATGTCATAAATTAATGAACTTTTTGAATTTCACACAATGATAAAATTCTGGAAAAATTACCATACTTCATGGTAATGATATTTATCTTTTAAAAAAACTGTAAATCTGGTAATAGAACCAAAATTTAAGGTATTAATAAAACATTCATTTGCTAGTTTTCCCATTTATATGGTAACGGTTTTCCAAAAATTCTGGATTTTAAAATTACAGTTCTTATTACCAACCATTTGGTTAAAAATACAAAACTGAAAATTAATTTAACCGAATAAATAGTTTTTATCCTATACTCTAAGGAAACATGAGAAAATTATCAAATTTTGCCACATTTACCAAATTTTATCATATATTATAAGTCTTTATTTTATGGTTAACTTAACCAGAACCATAACCTAAGTGCTTCTGTAAAAATTACCGAGTTTTTTTTTGGTGTTCACATAGTGCCAGAAACACAGTAAATTTAGTCATATTCTAGTAGTTTTGATAGTATTTTTTGTCTCAGTTCAAATTTAAAAAAAGAAAAGATTCAACTCGTTTAGTTGATTTTCAGAAAGAAGACTTATTCGAATTTCGATTTAATAAAGAGTATAGCAAACAAAAAATTTGTATTAAATTTGTATAATTTGTAATTCAGTACAGTCATTTAACCAAAAAGTATCTGAGATTATTAGGGTAAAGATTTTGTCACACATAAATGCTTCTCATAAATTTTATCAAGCGAATAAGTTTTTGCAAGAAATAATTGTTTACATAAATTATATCAAAAACTGATTAAAGATAGTGCAATCATAAACAACATTATGGATTAAAGTACGAATGTCATGTGTAGTTCCTTTTCCAACTTCTTACCAATTTTGCCAAGAGTGTTTGAGAGACAAATGAAAAAATAATATTTAATACATTTTATTTTTTATTTAATTAATTATGCTGCGATTGAGAGGAAGACTAAAATGTAATGTCTCTTAAATTTATTGCGAAATACTCCCATGTATTATTTGTAACTAAAATTATTTGACATTGATTTATAAGAGAAGAAATAAATTACACTTGATTTGATATATGTATATTATAGTACCATATAATCATATTTAAAGAGGGTATTCAAGGTCGGCATATTAGTCTCCCAGTGTGCTTTATTTTTTATTAAGGGTTGAGTTTAAAAACAAAATGAAAATAAATTCTGAAATTTTCTATTTTATTTACAATACAAAATTTTAAAATTGTCTGAACAGTAAATGGGAAGTGTTTTTTGTTTTTGTTTTTTCTAAAAATTAAGTTTGTATTAATTACATGAAATAATTGTTTTTAAATATCTGCACTGAGAAAAAATGATCAAAACAACCAGAGTGTGTTAAAACCATGTTTCTGGCTCTAGGGGAACACTAAAAATTTTGTTAATTTTTACCGAAGTGCTTTGTTATTGATTTTGGTAAAATTAATAATAAAATATCGTTTTACAATAAATTATAAAATTTGGTAACTGTGACAAAATTCGGTAATTATGGCATGAACTTTTAGCATTTAAAAAAATTTTATATTGTTAATTATGGATTTAAATTTCTTTTATGAAATTTTAATATCATAAAAGTAAACTATGTCTGATTTCTGCTCTTGATTCTTGATTTTTTTGACATCTAGATAGATAGACAAGTGTTTTTTTTTTCTTCTGATATAATCATGATTGTTCTTTTAAAATTCTTAAGCGAATTCTTAAGCTAATAATTCTTTTGAAATTCTTCAGATTGTTCTTTTGAAGAATTTTAATCTTTGTAAGAAATGCTATGCTTAAAATATTCCTGGTATTAAAATATTCTTTCGAAATTCTAATTACGATATTCCAATATTGTACAAGTAAACTATGTTTAAAATATTTTTGGTTCCTGACATTCTACTCATTAACAAATTTCAAAACTTAAATATTAAATATCTATAATAATTTATAGTATGTTTTTTTTTTATTTGCAATTTTATGTATTATATTTAATATATTTTTTAAAAAATTCAATCTCAATCTTCAAAGTTAAAAAAAAAATTTAAATAACGAGTACACGAAATAGAAAGGAAACAAAGACCACACACTGATTTGTATTATTTTATCTTTATTTATACGTTTTTTGTAATACGGTATTAATTAAACTCAATTGACTAATCCAATGGCTAGAAAAAAAATCCCACCGGCTAAAACTGTTTCTTTTACGGCAGCATATCAACAATCTCCGTCGAAAAACTTAGTCGCAAAATACGTCGAGCATGAACCGGTTTCTTACTTTTCCTTTTATTTCTCAAAATGTTTTTATTTTTTTTATAAAAAAAAGAAGGAAAAAATAGCATTTTTAGAGGAAAATAAATTACAAGTTTAGGAATTTAATGACATATGCACACTAATGTTATTCCCCCAACCCTCTATACGAACCAAACACGAGAAAATTAATTACGTAAGAAGTCAACCGTATAATGAAACAACAAAATCATTTTAATGAAAATAAATAGATATTTTATGTAAATTTTCACCATCAAAGGCAGTTAAAGCTGGATCGTAAAAGATAAACATTAGATTTGTCCTTTAATTAATTTTATTATTAAAGCGTGATTTACGTATTTTTTTAAAAATTTTTTTTACATTGCATTTATTTTTAATATAGTTTTGTCTTTAATGGATTAAAATAATATTCTGTATTGTTACTTCAAAATCAAATTTCAAATTTTATAAGGCAATTTCGGATGTTTTATTATTTAAAATAAATGAAAAGCTTTATTTTATAACAGCAATTTAATTTATGGAAAGCTTTGAAAATAATCATATCGATTCTAATTAAAATAAAGAAATTTTTTGTTTAGCAATAATAAGTAATAAAGTACGGTTTCTTAACAATACTTGTACATTATTCTTTCTAGTTAAATAATTGTACAGAAATTGTATGGATAGTACTAAAATAAAAATAAAAATAAAAATAAAGCTTTTTAAAGTAAGTTAAATTACAATGCAAAACATTCTTTTTTTAAATTTATAACTGCAAATTTTATTGATCAAAAACATTTAAAAATTAATCCTTTTTAAACTTAAAACAATTTTGTCTTTTGTCTTTGGGCATAAATCTCTTTGAGTTAAATATCTAATTAATAATTTTATGTCTAATAAAAATATACTTTCTTTACAATAATAAGTTATATTATGATTCGAAAACAGAATATATGCATGATAGCAATTTTATGAACCTTATTGCAAAAATTGCTTGCCATCAACTAATAAATATAAAATATGTGTAAGTCCTAAATGTAATATGTATATATCTTCTGTATCACTTTCATCACCAGTAAAAGCATTTTTCCTTTAAAACGCTTTGCAATTTCTGACTGTGCAGTTTGAAGCCTAAAGCAATATCATGTTTTTTAATGTAGTAAACAATATTTTTTATCATCATTGAGTACATTTTTGTACGTTTTGGGATTAAAATAGTTTTCTAAAAAAAATGTTGCTCTAATTGATGAGTCACGAAGTGATTTTAAAAAATATCTAGTTACTGTATTTATCACCTTGTATTACTTTCATTACCAATTAAAGTATTTATCTTTCAAAATGTACTGCAATTTTTGATTCTACACTTCAGGAAGACAGATTTACTCTTGATTGAGAAAACTACTAACAATTTTTCATAGCAATTTTAAATAAATAGGAAAGTATTAATATCACATTAAGGAATAATACGAATAAAAAACTATTTTGAATGATAAACTGTCTGTAGTTAAAATAAAATATAAAATAAATAAAACATATATAGTTAAAATAAAATATAAAATAAATAAATTATAAGGGTTTTCAATTGGATTCATTTATTAAAAGAATATTACTTAAGCAATTTATAGTTCGATAATGTTTGGTAATATAATAGTAGTAGAAATAATTTATAATAATGTCATTTTAATGCGTAAAGATATCATATAACTAATGTTTCTCATTAATTAATGAAAATAATGTGCAAAACTTATAAATTTGCTTTCTGGATTTATTATTTGCATTAAACTAACAAAAGCACTGGGGTTTACATTTAATATTAGTTACAATATACTTCTAATTATATTTAACATAAGTTATGTATTATTTTTTTGAAGTGTCGAGGTATGGATGTTGGCTGCCATTAAAAGATTTAAGCAGTAGAAGTTATATTATCAATTTAGCAGTAAAACGTCTGAATTGAAATTAATAAGTAAGTTCCGCTCATAAATTTGCTTAACAGATTCATTATGTGCATTAAACTAACAAAAGATACAGGGGTTTATATTTAAAATTATAGTTCCATTATACTTCTAATTATTCGTTATAAACTTCTTTTTAGATTTAATTACATATTATTTTACATATTATACATATTATTTTACATATTATACAAATTATTTTACATATTATACATATTATTTTACATATTATACATATTATTTTATAGATAAGTTACATACTATTTTTAGGATAGTCATGATATAGATCTTGGATGCCGACAGCCATTAAAAGATTAAATTGGTAAAAGATACATTATTTTACTTCCGAACTGAAATTAGTCAATTTCGCTCATAAATTGGCTTTGCAAATTCATTATTTCCATTAAATTAAAGGAAGACATTAGAGTTTATATTTAATATTAGCTGCATAGCACTTCTAATTATTAGCTATTTTAAACTTTTAATTAGATTTAATTTAAGTTACATATAATTTTTAGGAGCGTCATAATATAGACCTAGATGCTGACGGCCATTAAAAGATTAAAAGGGCAGATGATATATCATTTTACTTCTGAACTGAAATTATTCAGTTCCACTCATAAATTTGCTTTGCAGTAATCATTTAATAGTAATTATTTCCATTAAATTAGCAAAAGACAATGAGATTTACATTTATTATTAGCTACATTACACTTCTAATTATTCGTTATATTAAACTTCTAATTACATTTAATTTAAGTTACATATTATTCTTAGGAGCGTCATAAAAACTTTGATGCTGAGTGCCATTAAAGGATTAAAGTAGTAGAAGATATATTATTTTACTTTTAAATTTAAATTAATCAGTTCCGCTCATAAATTTTCTGTACAGATTCATTATTTGCATTTATTGCAGCAAATTAACAAATTAATTCCTATATATAGTGTAAAAACTATTTTCAATAAATAGTAACTTTCATTTTTTGCCACTAAAGAACGTGTGCTATTAAGTTTGTTTTTCGTCTACATACATTACATCGATTGAAAGTTAAACAAGAATTACTATTCAATTGTGAAAATACATTAATTTCGCATGATTCTGTTCAATTTTGAGAAGGAAATTATTCGCGTTGATCAATATGATTACATTTATCATGCTGACATTGGTATTGTAATTATATAGTTTATCTTAATATACATCCGAAAATTCGTCTATGACATGTTTATCATCATTAATATAAACTTACACCTACAGTTTATTTGTTTTTTAATGTTTATTACAAATATGAAAGGAAGTAACAAAGAATATCTAAAACAGTATCTATAAATTAATAAATATGAAGAAAAAAAAATTCACCTACCCAGCTTTCACTTTTTTTTTATTAACAAATTTTTTCAATGCCTATAAACATGTTAACAAAATTGAATTATCGATAAAGGCTAAAGAATAACAAATATTATACAATATCAATTGATTCATTGAGATTAGCTAAAATTTGACATTCTTACTTTACCAATATTCAAATAAATTGGGATTTGGTTACATTTTAAAAAGCCGTAGATTGTTTGTTGTATTTCGTTCAACCTGTTAGATTTTGCGTGTTTAATTGGTTTACTTATTTTATGTTAGATTTTTTCCAATAAAAGTAATTATTTTCAGAACTGGAAGAAACGCAATATTATTTTGTATGATATGCTTTTATCCAATAAATAAGACAAACAAACGAAAATAAATTAAATTTATTTAATCGTTAGATTAAGTTGTATTCATAATTTATTTTAGCATTTGCAAATAAATCTTTTGAATTTATTAAAATGATTAAGTTACCATGTCAATTTAATTTTACAACAAAAGAAATCGAATATCATTTAAAATGTTTGTTTTTTTGTCAAAGATATCTAAACATTTAGTAAATTATTAAATATTCAGTTTAAAATATCCAAGTTCGTATTGACCAATAAAACCCTTATCTCTCAGGTCTATACATCATTTCTCATTATAAACCAATCATTTTTTGAATTGGATATTAGTTTTTTTTATACTATGTCTTTCGAAGATAATATATCAGAAAATCGTTTTTATCACATATTGATCAAAAAAACTAGTAGACCTATTCAGGCAAAAATGTGAAAACCTAATAATTTCAGAGTTGTTATAATTAAACGTTTTTTCATTATATTGAACCTTCATATATATATATATATATATATATATATATATATATATATATATATATATATATATATATATATATATATATATATATATATATATATATATATATATATATATATATATATATATATATATATATATATATATATATATATATATATATATATATATATATATACATAAATTACTACATAAAATTATGTAAGTATCTACTTAGATATTCCATCACTGGCTATCATAAATCAAGTACTAAATTCTCATTGCAGGTCTAAGTTACTCCATTTTAGGGGGGTAATTAAAACAAATTTGCTTTTAATTTCTTTAAAATGTAGTCCCGCAGTGAACTGATCATTAAGACACTGCTCCCAGCAGATCCCCGAAGTCAAGCACCACTGGCTGCTGTCAGTGGGCGGGTGGGTGACCACTTGTATAAATCTTCATACGGACCGAGGGTGTGCGGTATTGGTCCTCGTTAAACTGTTCTACCGTAAAGTGCTCAGCTTCGCTTACAGGTCGTCGGGCTACCGAAGCGGGGGTGCCATCCCTGATGGCATGTCTTCGGATCATCCTCAGGGATGCTTCCCAGACCGTCGCCAATAGCCCATTGTGCAGCTCTAGTGCGACGTGATTGAACTTCAACAACAATATCTTTAAAATATATGCTATACAAAACTTTTATGCGACTAAGCATATAAGGAAACTATAGATCCAATTTTTAGAATATTTTGCTAATCTCGAATATAAATGCTCTTAAATTGACAAAGGATTTTAATTAAAAAGTCGCTTAAATTCGATTTACGGTATCAAAGACACATCATTAAATATTTTATTACATTTAAATGTTCGCAGAAGGAAACTATAAATTAAAAAAATTATGTTTTACACTAATTAATCTGTCTCTAAATAATGGATAAATGGATAAAATGGATAAAATAAATGGATAAATGCTCATAAATGGATAAAAGCATTAAATCGAAAAGCAGTTTAAGTAACTTCGTATGACGGTATCAAAGGCATAACATTAAATTTTATATCACAATTAAATGTTGAAAATGTCACAGAACATGCTGATGTATAAATTTTTATTATTTGATGATAACTCTTAACTAAAATTTTTATATTTGTGCTGACAACTATCATACTTTTAAATATAATTTTTGACAATCTATCAGATTTCAGAGTAAAACATTAGAGCCAACAATAGTCTTTAATTGAATACAAATTTGTCTTGGTGTTAACTAAGAAATGCATATTTGAGGAAGACGCTCCAAGTAATTGTGCAAATTCAGCAGGTTGTTAATTCAATTAACCAAGTTTGGAAACAATAAAAAGTTACCCCTCGACAACTCACCCGGGTGTCAAATCAGAATATCATTATCTTCTGAAAATCTGTAAAAGTCACTCAAAATTATAACTCGTCAGGGTAATAATCCAAAAAATCATAGTTCCAAAATGTGGAAAAATTCATCAGGGTGTTAATTAAAATAATAATCTTTAAATAAGTAGAAAATCTAATACGATTGAAAACATCAGGATGTTAATTTAGACAATCCTACTAATAATCCTGTCCTTTAAAATCGCAGAAAAATAACCAAAATAAACTAGTCAGGGTGTTAATTCAGAGTTAGCCAAGATTCAGAGCATCATTGGACTTTATAAACGTATGAGTCTCCCAAATTCAACTGATCAGGGTAATAATCCAGAAAATCACAGTTCAAAAATGTGGAAAAACCTTTCCAAGAAAAACTCATCAAGATGTTAATCAAAATAATAATCTTATTATAAGTAGAGAATCCAATGCGAGTGAATTCATCAAAGTGTTAATTTAGATAATCCTACTAATAATCCTGTACTTTAAAATCACAGAAAGATTACCTTATGTTAACTTGTCAGGGTGTTAATTCAGAATATCATAACACTTTAAAAACATATGAAAATTATCCACAAAACAACTGGTCAGGGTGATAATTCAGAAAATCAAAACTCAAAAATGTGAAAAAGTTTTCCGAGGAATCAGGATATTAATTTAAAAAAGTATCTTTGTGAAAAATCAATCCCGTAAGAATTCCTCAGGTATTTTTTATACAGATAATTCCACTTTAAAAACGTAGAATAATTACAAGAAGTTAACTCATCAGTGTTTTTATTCTGAACACTATATTTTAAAAATGCTGAAAATCATTCCGCAAGAAACTAATTTACTATTGATTTAAAACATTAGAAATGTGTATAAATAACAGTGTATGTGTAAAAATAAAGTCCTATTTTTTACACATAACCTTATATTTTGAAAGCTATAAATTATAAAAGTGAATAAGAAATAATGTTGAAACAGAACAGAAGGAACTGGCGCATCTTTAATTATTTTTCTCTCGTTAAGAAATAGAAAATTATCACGTGAAAAAAATCTCTTAAGAAATTGCTGGTTTACAGTACGACTACTGTGCAATTTATATCGTCCCCAAGGTAAATCTTAACTGCGTGGTGGCAAGTTTAGAGTATTAGCCATATTATTATACATGAGTCGTATTCTTAATTATAGGAAATGTATAACTACACTTGAATTATTCACCCGTGATGTGATAGTATTATCTGAATGTTCTTATTTTGCAATGTTAATTATTTAAGTACAACCTTTGAGCTAATTGGAGGAGAAAAAAACTGTTCAAACTGTTAATTTTAGAAAAGCAAATTATTATTTAAAAGAAAATTACAGTAACTCGTAGTGTTAATTTTATTCGAAATGCTAATAAGTCTGAATGAAATATTAAAATTACTAGAATTAGTAAAAAGTAATGTAAACTTACATGGAATATTAATTACAGTGTAACATTTCTGAATTTTTAAACTAAAAACTGGTTTTAAACTTATAGTAAATTAGTATTTCCATTACCGAGTATACCGCAACTGAAACCAACCGTAAACCAAAGTAAGCGGTATTTTCCGTTCATACGGTAACGGTTTACCGGAAATTTTCGATTCCAAAACTATAGTCCTTATTACCACACTTTTAGTAAAAAAATACAAAAGTTCAAAATAAATTGATCCGAATAAATAGTTTTTACGCGATACTCTTAGGTATCATGATAAATATAACAAATTTTACCACATTTATCAAATTTTACCACAGTCAACAAATTTCATCACATATTATAAGAAAATATATTTTTGTTTTTTTTTTAACATAATCATTACTAAAGCACTATGGTAAAAATATACTTCGCTTTTTGATGTTCCCATAAATCCTGAAAAACAATAAATTTTACCATATTCTGGTAGTTTTGAACATGTTTTTTTTTTTTTTTTCGAAGTGTGATATCATTTGAACTTGCTGCAACCTCAATACGATTGTGAAATCATAATATCATTCTAAAAAAACTTGGTCACACGATTCGATGATACAATTTAACGTCTAATTAGCACCATGTAAGGAGAGAAAAGTCAGTTCAACGTTGAACCAACTTTTCAATTCATCTCAACACCATATTAAGCTGCGTCTATAATATGGTTCAACATGCTGAAAACTTTTATAAAACTTGCAAATAAAATAAAATAATAAGTTGCATAAAAAATTGAAAAACTGCATCAAGAAAATCTACCAGTGCACATTTCTGAAAAATTTCATGAAAAAAAAAACACTTAATATTATAGATGCAGTATAAATACTGTATTCTACACTGAGAAAATAATATGGTCAAAACTGCTAGAATACGGTAAAATTTACCGTGTTTTTGCATCTATAGGAAGACAAAGAGCTCGATAACTTTTCCCAAAGCACTTTGGATAAGTTATAAATAAAATATAATTTTATAATATGCAATAAAATTTGTTAAATGTGGTAAAATTTGGTAATTACTTTTCAGTTTTGTACTTTTTACTAAACGTGTGGTAATAAGAACTATAATTTTCCAGTAAACAACAACCATATAGACGGAAAAATTGCCAATGAATGGTTTAAATACCATATATAATGATTTCTATTACCAGAAATATGTTTGTTTTTTTTACCAGAAATGCCATTACCATACAGTACGGTCATTTCACCAAAATTTTCCCCCTTGTAGCATTAATCATTTTAAAACTATGTAACGCTGAAAAAAATAGTTGCAAACTGATGTAATTAAAATCAGCATTTTTGGATGTTTCCTAAGATTTAGAAAACACGTTATTTGTATAAAAAAATCTTTATAAACTAAAAAAACAAAATTTTACATTAAAATAAATTACGGTTTTTCTTGAATTCAATTTTATCAACGCAACATCTTCTAATCCCGCCATGGATGGAAAAAAAAAATTTTTTTTTCTTGCACAATAATAGGATGCGCTGTGTTTACAATGGCCTCGGTCTTGTTTACCCATTCAGATAACTATAACGGAAATAGGGCAAGAGTTAATTTATTTAAAATTACAGTCATCAAAGCATCGCGTGTGGTCAGTAATTTGAGGGTGGCTAGACCGCCGGACAAGAGAAAACGGTCACTTGACCCTTTTTCTCCCATCAACTTTCTCATAAGAGACTTCTCAAGCTTATGTTCGACTTTTACTTTTTTCAGAAGAAAAAAAAAATTATAAATTCAAGGCTATCGACTATTGCTGATAGCTGCCTTATTGATTTATGAAGTAGTTTTCGTTTGAATAAATTATTTTGATACAACAGATAAAAAATTTTATTACAAGAATATCAAATGCATTTTAAACTACATTATTTCAAATGGTATTAAAAATGTATATAATATTCCATTATTCCTATAGTTTTTAAAGCATAAATATTATTTTAAAATAACATTGTTAACAATGAATTTTATATAGTTTTTATCCTAAGTCCGACAGCTAGCTCATTGTCTTATTCTTTTTAAGAATAGAATAGTTTATTTATAATAGTTAAAACAGAGAAGTTATCATTTAAACAAACAATTTTTTCTTATGCGTTCGTTAATAGACAAAGATTACAGTTTTTATTATAAGATAAAAATATTTTATGTAATATTAAAATGCATAATTTCAATTATTTATTGTAATTATTTATTGTAATTATTTATGTGTGATACACATTCTATTAATCCAAAGTAGCTTTTACTATTAAACATATTTAATACATAATATATATTAAATATGGTTTTTACAGATTTTGTTCTCGGTTCGATAGCTGACTCGTTAATTTTTTGAAAAGTTTTCGTACGAATAATCAATTGTTTCTTATTCTTTTGTTAGTAGTTAATATTTAGTAAGATAGAGTACATTTTTTTTTACTTCTTAGTCCATGATGAACAGTCCATACATCTAAAGTAATTTTTATGATTAAATATGGTTTATTTGTAACGATTCATATAGTTTCTGTTTGCACCTGGAAAAATTTGTAATAAATTATAATTTGCTTTTTATTATTTAAATATCATGAAGCTAAAAAATTCCGAGGGCATCTTAAATGTTAATCATCTCATAAATCTAAACTTTCTTTTTAGTGTTTGTGCAAATAATAGGATTCAAATAATAATTTGTTCAAATATTATTCAAATACAATATGAAATAGAATCAACATAAAGTAGAGACGAATAAGAATTCTGTGTAAGGCTGGATTTGCTAGTGATGATCAACTTATCGGCATACAAGGTAAAGCTCTTTGTTCAGATAATCATATTCAAATAATAATTTGTTCAACTAATATTCATATTCAATATAAAGTAAGATTAGTGTAAAATAGGGACGGATAAGTATGCAATGTAATGTTGGATGTGTTAGGGATAACCAATTTAATCGGTATACGAAGTAAGGCTTGACTATTCGTGCAGATCTTCATCAGTATACAATAAAAAGTAGGATTAATATAAAGTAGTTGTAGATAAATGTTTTAAGTAAAACTAGATCAGTATACAAAGCAATACTGGATTTATATATAAACTGTGGAGTGACAGAATAACCGCTAAAAAATACATTCGTACTTAAAATATCTTTAAAATCAACCATTGTTACGTGAAATTACTCATTACCAAACTTGCAAATTTGTTGTACAAAGAGAAAACCTCGAAAGAATTTTAATATTAAAGAGAGGGCTAAAGAGTTCAGTCTACTCATATCAAATTTATTCATAGTAGAGGGGTAGAGAATCGAGCCCGAACCGGCTATAAAAATCGATATTCAAACGTTAAACTTGAGGCAATGAGCATACTTTGAACTAAAATGAAGTTCAAAGTTTCAGAATTGATCAAAACTTAAACTACGTTTTATAATAATGCTCAGAATTCTTCAAGCTTTTTAATACATTTCCATGTTACATGTTTATTGTTTAAAATGTTTAACATATGACAAGTTTCTTGAAGATGAATCATCAACTAATCTTTTTACATGACTTTTGAGCATTCCATCTCTAATCTCTTACTTCAAGTGTATCAATTTCATTTTACATACTTATAATTTAAAATATTTGACAAGAGGCAAGTTTAAACCATTTCTTGATGATGAATCATCAGCTGATCTTTATCCCTGATTTCTGACTTTATCTTGACTTGTGATCTTTATTCCTGACTTGACCCTATTCCTTCTATAATCTCTCACTTCAAACGCATCCATTTCATTTTACATGTTTATAATTTAAAATAGTTAACAAGTTACAAATTTAAACCATTTCTTGAAGATCATTATCCCTGACCTCTGAGCATTCCATCTCTAATCTCTTACTTCAAGTCATCAATTGCAATTTACATGTTTATAATTTCAAATATTTGACAAGTGACAAATTTAAAACACTTCTTGAAGATGAATCATCAACTGATCCTTATCCCCGATATCTGAATGTTCCATCTTTAACCTCGTACTTCAAGCGCATCTGTTTCATTTTACATATTTATAATTTAAAATTTTTGACAAGTGACAAGTTTAAAACATTTCATGAAGATGTATCATCAACTGATCTTTATCCCTGACTTCTGAGTATTCCATCTCTAATCTCTTACTTCAAGCGCATCAACTAACTCAACGAATCGACAGACTTCGGGTAACTAGTAATGACTTTTAAAAGCAATTTACGAACGGAATGATTGAAGTGAAAACAATCCAGGATGCGAGGCCACTAAACCATCAATTTATGATTTTCGGATTTATGTGCGAACGCTTATAAACCAGATATTAAGTTAAATGGACCGATACTGCCTTCAGATTATCTCAGTCCCTTAACACGAAAAAAATTAATAAAAATAAAAATAAATCATGCAAAAAAATAAGAAGGTCACAATCGAAAAATGCCATTTTCTTTGCATCAGCACCTTGAGTCTAAATCGTGACTTTCTGATTTCGTGTTCTTGACTTTGATTGGTTAAAACATTGACGAGTGGGCGGAGTTGAAATGATATTTTCAACTTAGTTTTTTACTACTTGACTAGACCATATGACGACTGAACATCCGGGTATTCAAGGACAACAGTCTAGAGACATGACCATTCTTCCAAGAAGATGCTGGAAGAAGAAAAAAAATTCCTTATGATTTTTTTTTTTTTTTAAGAAAATGTAAGTAAATTGCAGATGAATTGCTCCAGCCTTTTTGATGGGAAAATAATTTGCAAGCCAAAATTACTACGATTTAATTGAAGGTAATTTTGAGACTCAGAATTTTATTTGAGTATCTAACGGTCTATCCTTTGATCTTTCGTCTTTGGAAAATAAATAAGAATGTTAAAAGAAAATAAGATATCACTCAAGATTTGCTCCCGGATTTCTCAAAATAATATTCCCATTTGAATGACAAAAGGAAAATTTTTCAGGCGTTGTAAGTTAAATCTTGTTAAATAAACAAAGATACTCATCGCTTATGGGGAATATATATATATATATATATATATATATATATATATATATATATATATATATATATATATATTGTAAATTTAAAAAATTTTAATGTTTAACGATTGTTACGAGAAACTTTTAGGGAAGTTTAGGGCATATCATCAGGATTAAAAAAAATTGCTTAGGAACCGATGTCCTGAAATGTCTTCGTGACCTGCCAGGTTCGCTTCCCTATTACGAACTGTTCCTTCGTGTGCTTCTGAACAGTTCATAAAAGGGAAACGCCCTTAGCCGCGTACGATGACATTTCTGGGCATGGATTAATATGTAATTTTAATTCTAATGATATGCTCTAACTCCCCTAGAAGTTTGTTGCAACATTTATGCGATCTCCTGTTATATGCAACGTTTATAACATTTCGACAAAAAACAGACTGATAAAAAATTTAACTTTTTGTGCAAAACTAGTTTTAGATTTGAAATCCCTCCTCCCGTATTAGTTAAGATCAAATATTTGTATAAATGCAACAAAAAATATATTTCCCAGTATAACCAATATATCATTTAAAAACGATTGAAGCAATCATGACAATCAGCATTTCCTATCCATCAAAACATTATGAAATTTGTACTATATTTGAATATGCATTCATAGCAATTTAAATAATGACTTATTTAGTAAAAATGGGAGCCGAGGTTGACATCTTGTCCTCTTCTAAGTTAAATGACTGACGGAGCATAACTGATTATGAATTTGAAAAGACCGAAACAATTGATAATTGATAGTCAACTTCCCTGCAGTCAACCGAACATAATTATGATCTTAATATTTAGGGGGGTGATAGTCCATGCCTAATGTTTAGGTTGTACTTTCTTTTACTAAACATATTTTGGGCGAGGTATTTTTCTTCTATATTAATGTCTCTATTTTAATGCTAAAAACATAAGGCGGGTAATATTTTAGGGTCCAATTAAAATTTCGTGCTACTTCATTTAATTTTTAGATCCCGGTTTTTACTGGGTTTCTAATAATATTCCAAGGATATTGGGTTGTTTTATATCCAATTAATTTATTTAGTTTTTTTTTTCTTTCTATAAAAGGGAGAACATAATTTCGTACGAAATCAGTAGATTCTGTAAAATTTTTTGAATTTTTTTTCCAATGCAATTTACTGAAGATATTATGTAAAATTGTTTGAATTTTTTTTCCAATGCAATTTACTAAAAATATGGCTTAGTGAACTTTCAGTACATTGTTATGAAAATTCACAGCATTTACAATAAGTGTCTAAATGGTTACAGAAGAGGCAGATGTTAGGATGTCAAGGGGATATGGTCTGTGAGACAGAATATCATTTCAGCTTTTTTAGCCCAATGCTTTAAAAAAAATACTGCCGTATCATACCAAAAAATGAAATGTTTTGTTCATTAAAATTTCTGACGTGAAGTTTTAACTTGTTAACGGTGTCAGATTTTATCTATTCTTAGAAAGCTATAATAAAAAGTACATAACCGAAATTGTAAATAGTTCTCATTACATATTTAACCATTGTTAAAAATACACAACTAAAAGTATAACTGCAATTAGCTTCATATAATTAACTTATCTTTAGATATTTATGTATAAGATAGATGAGTCGGCTTTGCTCTTAGACCACCTCTATTATTTTTTTTTTATTGGTAGCAGCCTTTACTTATTGACTGTTTAACATACTTTATGAAGTTTGAAAATTTCCATCTTTGCTATGAGTTAATTACCTTTCAGACAAATTTCCTGAACGAAAAAAAACTAATTTTGTACTTTTTATCAAATTCATAAAGCGAATTATTTCACTAAAATACCAATTAAGTTTTTGTTGTTATTGAAAATATTTATTAGTATTAAATCAGCATTATTTAGCCATATTAATAAAAATTATATGCTTTATCATAACTAAATTTACGGGCTTATTAAAATTCCGGATCAAATCTCGGTTAAAAGTACCAACTCTTAGGGTCTACTTTCTAATTCGCATTTGCATTACATGGAGAGGAAAATCATGAAAACCTCCCACTGTTAGCCCGATGGCAAGGGGATTCTAATTCATTATCTGTTTACCCATTGAGGATATTTTACGTCAACACTGTGGTCGGTGTGAATCGAAGGCAGAACTCGCATCGATCAGGGGTCATCATATTGGGAGGCGAGAGCTGTATCTCCTGAGTCACCACGTCTCTCTCTGAGCCATTTTATATTTTATTTTACAACCGGTATTGAACAGGAGTCCCAATTCTGAGTTTATGATTATCAATGTTCAACTCTGTAGCCTTTCAATTTTAAACCCAATCCAGAAGACAAGGGAACTCCTGGATCAAGCATTGGGACAAACTAGTCTTTGTGGAACCATTGAGCCATTTCCCTCTAAGCCATTTTATTTTATTTCATTTTATAACTGTTGAACTGTAGATCAAATTTTGAGTTTGCGACTACTAATGTTTGTACCCTTGACTCCGTACTTCGTAGCCTTGTAATTTTGAGTTCAATTCAGAAGAACTCTTGGATCAAGCATTGGGAGAAGTTTGTCTTCGTAAAGCACTTTTTGATGGAACTAACCCGAATTCGCGTTACCTGGAAAGAAAAACCACGAAAACTTTACGGGTTTCCCTGATGGCAATGGGACTAGATATGCATGGTCTAGGTGGACTAGAATGCGTCTAGATATGCCTAATATGGAAAGTAAAAATTATATGTATTAGCCCATGCGAAACTATATAATTACCAAATTTAATCCCAAAAATAACTGTCAAAATTAAATGGCCTTTACCCAATTTTCATGTTTTACCCAAATCACGTCTTCCTGAAATTTATATTATAAACGAATAACTAATATCTATTGAGAATTAATTTTATTTTCATAGCACTGCAACAAAAACTAGAGAACACCAAATATTGAAAGGTGCAAACTATAAAGCATAACAAGTATCTCAAAGGCAATTAAATCTATTTATTTTAAACTGTGACACATCATTAAATTTAGTTGCTGTATTAAAAGCTTATGAAATTTTGTACCATTTTTCAAATTACTGATGCAGCACAATTGACAAAAGAGGTTCTTAACTAAAGCTTAGCTGAATGACTTAACTATTTTAAAGAAAACTACTACTTAAAAAATAAAAATTTAAATCGTCATGGTCCACTACTTTACAACTACATTCTTCTTTTTTCGCAGTGCACTTCACATCGCAAAATGAGTTTAACTTTTAGTTTGCGTAATTCATAGAATTCTGTACCGTTCTCACCTCTGTAATTTACTTTTTTATTGAAAAAAATACTTGAAAAGAGATAGTTTTCGACGTGCGGAAATAAATTATATTGTAGATGGGTTACTATAAAATGCTTAGGATATTTATGTTTATGCTTTTAACTGTTTTAAAGACGATTTTGAAACAAGAAAATATATAGTTTTCGACGTGCGGAAATAAATTATCTTACAAATGTTTTACTATATAAATGCTTAGAACATTTATGATTAGCCTTTAAACTACCTCAAAGAGGATTATAATGCAAGAAAAGAGATAGTTTCCGACGTGCAAAAATAAATTATCGTATAGATGTTCTACTATTGAATGTTCAGGACATTAATGATAATCCCTTAAACTATCTCAGAAACGATTATAATGCAAGAAAAAAGATAGTTTTCGACGTGCGGAAATAAATTATCTTACAGATGTTTTACTATTAAATGTTTAGAACATTTATGATGATTATCCTTTAAACTATCTCAGAAACGATTATAATGCAAGAAAAAAGATAGTTTTCGACGTGTGGAAATAAATTATCTTACAGATGTTTTACTATTAAATATTTAGAACATTTAGGATGATTATCCTTTAAACTATCTCAGAAACGATTATAATGCAAGAAAAAAGATAGTTTTTGACGTGTGAAAATAAATTATCTTACAGATGTTTTACTATTAAATATTTAGAACATTTAGGATGATTATCCCTTAAACTATCTCAGAAACGATTATAATGCAAGAAAAGAGATAGTTTTCGACGTGTGGAAATAAATTATCTTGCACATATGCTACTATAAAATGTTTAGGATATTTATGTTTATGCTTCAAAATCTCTCAGAGACTATTTTAAAGCAAGAAAAGATATATTTTTTAACGTGCGGAAATAAATTTTGCTGCAGATGTGTTAGTATAAAATATTTATGATATTTATGTTTATACTTTTAACTATTTAAGAGAATTTCTTATTTAGTAAGTAAAGAAAAACCAAAAAGTACAAAAAATACTTTTGTTTGGTTTGGAAGTTTGACAAAGCAGCTTCAAAATAGTACTTTGCATTTTATCCCATTTTTATTTATGCATTTTTAATAAGTGCCAAACAAAACAGTTTTTTCACACAGAAAAAAATATGGTGAGAACTTTCTGGCTCTATGGGAACACTAAAAAGCTTAACAATTTTTCCAGTAATATACCGGATAAAATGGATTTTCTGGTGAAAAGTACCAACACCCTGAGTGCCAGTACTGTTTACTAAAATTTGATACGGAAATTTTTAGAATGTGCGATTCAGGAAAAAAATTTGCCTAGTCCATACCATTTGCTCCCTAAATCGTACTGACTTTAACAATGCTGTGTATTTATGATTAAATGAATAAGTAGACCATGTGTAATCCTAAAACAATTATTTAATAGCGTAATTGATAAAAGTAATTATTAACTTAAAGCATTTTGAACAGTTACAAATGTATAAAAAACTATTAAAAGCTTAAAAAATGTCCCAACTCTTTTCAATTCATTTTAAAAAATAACCCATATTTGCGTTACATGGAGAGGTAAAATCACGAAGATGGTTCACGGTTAGCCTGACATCACTGGGATTCTAACCTACGATCCATCTACCACTGAGAACATTTTATGTCGACACTGGTCATTTTGAACTTGGCACGGAAATCGTATCGACCAGCCATTCAGCATCCAGTTGGAGTGACCCGAATAAAACCCGGGTCACTTCGATGGAAAGTGGGTGCTCCATCCCCTGATCCACCAAGACTCAAAAAACAGATGTTTTATAAAAACCAATGGTATTGCAGTCAGTAGATCATATACAAGACTCGTGGACTTCTCAATTTAATTGCTGTTTCAGAAATGATACGGCAACAGATTCCACGATTAAAACCTTACTTTTTGGTCTTTATTTTATGTTGCAGATTAAATTCATGTTAGGCATATCTTCTAAGAATATGAGATGTTTTCTGAACGGTATATTTACATATTTTAAGCATTTGCAAAATATTTCTTTCTTTAGGCGTGACCTTAAAAAAGTCACGATTTGAAAATAATCTACTTTTTAATGAGGATTTAATTATACATTAGCGCACAACATACACTTAAAGATCAAATTTTTCAAGGATATTGTCTTTTTCTTAAGAAAAGAATAAAACTTTTCTTTCTTTGTTTCTGAAAATTCTTTTCTTTTCTAAATAAGAGGATATTTATTAAAAGGCTTTTTCAAGTGGCCAATTTCATGCGCAGTTTTTGATTTTTCTGGAATATATCATAGCTTTATCATATACGTATCATTTCGTTCACAAGTAAACCTGAAAATACTTTATTTTTTAAATCAAAACATTTATTTAAAAGAATTTCCACTGCTTGTTTTGTTGCTTTTAAAAGTAGTTATGTTGCTTAAAAGATCTAATAGCGTAAAAATAAAATGATGAAAAGAAGAACATATTTTTTAAATAAATGCATATTTACAGAGCTTTTGCAACTTTACAATTTTGCACGCAGTTTTGAATGTTATTTCTGGAATATATAAAAATTATTTTCGGCTATAAATCTTGAAACTATTTTATTTTGCTGTTTACAACACTTCGTAAACAAATACAATAAATTAACTTTTAGTTTTGTTTCTAAAGAAAGTAGTTTTGCTGTAATTTATGAAAATCAGCAACTAAAGAATAAGAAGATATTTAAAAAGTAGAAAATAATTCTGAAAAATAAAGTTGGAGGAACAGAAAAAAATGACTATGGAATAGAAAAAAATGTTGCTGTCAACTCAAATTGAGACTTTGACTTGGCAGTTACAAAATTGTGACTTAGGTACTTACAAATAATAACAATAATAAATTGTTTATTATGTAAGATATTTTATGGAGTTTAAATTGATCTACTGACACCAAATTTAATATGGATTTAAAGTTCACTGTTAAGTAAAACATGAATTTGGGATACAGTGTCTAAGCATTATAGATGTAAAATGCTGTACGTGATATAAGATTCAAGGTACAAGATCAAATGTCATATGAGATAATAAAATAAGGCGATTAAAAAACTTTTTTCCTCAATCTAATTTAGATAGTAATACACGACAAAAAAAATTTCTGGAAAAATCACCACACTGTATAATAATGGCATATCATATTTAAAATTTTTAACGATACATTACTGTAGTTTAATTTAATCATTTGTATGTACCTTAAATACAAAAAAAAGAAGAAAAAAAAAGAGCTATTCCCAGCAAAAATTAACTAACTCTCAGACGTAAAAAATATTGACTCGTTCTTGTTACTTTTTTCTGGATCTCGTAGTACTGTACAAATTTCAAATTTTAAAAAGCAACTTCTTTAATAAACTTTTATAATTTTACTAAACAAATTATTTTTTAAAAAATTTAAAAAAAGATGAAATAATTCAACAATTTATGTAATTCTAAAACAAATCATTAAAAAACCTTTTACATTTAGCACTGATCGGTTTCCGGACCGTATTTTGAAAAGCAGAGCTTTCGGAAGAAGTCATCAAATGTTTATCAACTCAAGAAAAAACAGCTTTCAAATAAATAGCACCTATTTAACGCCAGAAAAGGAAGGAAATAATCATATACAAGGCAGCGACTGGCATTTCTGAGTAATTTTTACCAGTTTATAATTAGAATTATTGTCGCCAATGTAACACTTACACAGTCAATGGTTGTTATTATCAACACTAAGTTTCATTTTTCCTGTTAACAAGTGATAAAACTGTAGATTTAATTACTACCAATCTTTCATCATTTTTTGAAAACATGGTATTAAATGCTGTAGCTGGAATTTAACACTCTTCATCTGGGGTTTGTCCCTTGACATGACAACTGTATTGAATATGTATGTTACATGTCATTTTGTGACATTTACAAAGGATGTGATGTCACTCTTGTTGTAAACCGGCCTTCACCCCAGTTTTTAATTAGTCAAATGCTTGGAACTTGTTGGGTTTCGCATAGAATGGATATAAATTGCCGTGAAAATAGGTGTCAATGATTGTTTGTAAACCTGCTTGCAGACAATCATTGACACCTATTTATAAACCTATTATTTATGATACCTATTGCTTTTTTTAAAAAGATTTTTTTTCTTTTGAAAGTACAATATAAATATAATATAAATAACAAATGAAAGTACTAAAATAAAAATAGAGAATCTTCTGTACTTTCCATTCATCATCATTTAATGGATAGTTCTTTTACTGTGAAATAGCATTATTTTATAACAAATTATGCAATATTTTGTTTCTAAAGTAATTAGTTGAGTCTCTTATCAAATGCCTAAAGTAAATAAAAGAAATTAGGTTGCTACTAAAGAACTAGTTCAATAAAACGATTCTCAAACTCGTCAAATTTGACAATTTTATGGACTTATTGTCAGTTATGTTAATGTTATTATTACTTTTTCCATACTATGCGTACACAGATATAGACGTGACAATTATATAGTGTTAAATATATAATGGAAAAATAAAATTAAGTGACGTCGGTTCAATATTACTGTCATTGCACCAAGGGGTTTTCTAATGAATGTGCCAAAAGCTATTTTTTTTTTAAATTTCAGTATCTAAGTACGATCCTAGGAGTCAATAAAATGTTTAAAACTTTTATGAGCTTATTTCGTTGGGATAAAAGGCTGATAGAAAACCTACACTGACCACAGAAATGCATGAAAACATAATCTGATGTAAAATGTCTATCTAGAAGAAATAAATTCTAATTTTAATTGTCGATTCAATTACTCGTGATGTATTTTTAATAAATCAGCCACAAATAAATTTTAGTATGTAACCCGAAATTTTAAAAATTAACGGACTCGATAAAATTTCCCATGCTTGGATCAACTGATACCAACTCAGATTGGCTAATTGAGGGCAACCAGCAATTGGTTTATAAGTCTATATATAGTCTTTAAATTTGCTTATAACAAAGTTTTCTGTCAGTTTAAATTGGTTGCATAACGCTGATTTAACACAGTTTTAAAATTATCAGACACTTAATAAATGTTAACGTCTCATTGCACGATGAAAACAATTTCTGTTAAAATTGCCGTACTACTTTATATTAATAGCATTTCTGTGTGTGTGTGTGTTTTTTTTATGTATTTTCAAAAACTAGAATATATGGTTATGGATTTTAAATCATTTATTTGATAATTTTGTCATTCGGTTTACCAGAATTTCTAGATTTCAAAATTATAGCTCTTATTACCATATATTTGGTAAAAAATAACGAACTGAAAAGTAAATTTAGCCCAATAAATGGTTTTTATGCCATGCTCTAAGGTATCATATTATTACAATATGTTGCCACATGTACCAGATTTTATCTCATGTTATAAAATCTCATTTAATTTTTAATTTACTAAAATAATTACCAAGGCGCTTCGGTAAACAATTACCGAGACTTTTGGTGTTTTATTGAGCTGGAAACACTGTAAATTTTACCATATAGTAGAAGTTTTGAACACATTTTTTTTCTCTCCTCAGTAAGATGTTTGCATTGAAAGATTAGAAGATAAGTACAAAATTGGTATTTTGTTGTGTAGAAACATTATCTAAACTTGAATTAACTCACTGTCAATTGGCAATTTTCTAACTTCTGCTATCAACAACTACAAAATAATACAAGTGGTTCGACGGCCATTGTTAGCAAACCATCCCCTATATTGATAAATAACTTTATGACTGATTTTTCTATTTATCTATACGAAGTAATTTGCGAATACAAAATAAATTATAATTCAATCGATACATTTTTTGCTTTTATCATTAATTTCTTTCATCATTTAAGTGTTTTATATCGAAATTTCTCTAAATTCCTGATTAAGCACAAAGATAACCTATCTTTCCAAATAAAGGTCTCAACGATAACCTATACTTCCAAAGCTTGTTTTGCTATATATTTTGTAATTACAAAAACAGAGTATAGTAAATTTTTTAAAATTTTTCTCAAGAGACTGGTTGGAAAATATTTAATGCTAAATTTTTTTAACGCCATCTATACTATGAACTAATCTTCAATGAGGTACTTGATAACAAGGTTCAACTCAGGGGGTAAAATAGTTAAACTTGTCTTTAAAAAAAGTTGCAGCAAATTCGAACAATTACTATGATAAATCGAATTATGATAATTATTATAGATTCGAACTATTATTATAAGGATTATGACATGACTACTAATATAGTTCAAATTGAATATTTTTTTAGCTTCGAAATTAGTATCAATTAGTAGATCATCTCAATTGGCTATTGGCAACGGTCTGGGGTACATCCCTGCGGATAATTCAAAGGCATGTCCAAATACAATTCAAAAGACATCACAATTTTGGTAATTTGCAAATTAGCAACTTTGCAAATTTTGATCCTTTTCGGAATTATGACTCTCCCACCTTGGTAGTCTGACGACCTGTGTGAAGAGTTGAGCATTTTACGGTATAACAGTTTACCGTAGAGCTTTAACACAGACCGGTACCGCACACCCTCGGTCTCTACCAGACTGATCAAAGTGATCACCCAATTGCTCACTGATATCAGTCACTGATGCATGATTTTGGCGTTCTTCTGATACCGTACTTTAATCAGTCCACTGTGGGACAATATCAATTCAGATTATAAAGAAATCACTATTAGATTATATAGAAATCTGATACAGATGATTTCGTGAATTAGAGAACTTATTTTGACGAATTGATGATTGTTTCACGTATTGACGAGTTGATTTTGATGAATTAGAAGAAATGAGCGTTGAGATATTCAAGTTTTCTCATTAGTAATTTAAAAATAAAAATATCCATAAAATAACAGATTACAAAGACTAGATTATACAAAAACCTGATAGAGATGATTTCGTGAATTAGAGAACTTATTTTGATGAATTAATGATTGTTTTATGTATTGACTAGTTGATTTTGTTGGATAAAAAGGAATAAATGCTGAAATATTCGAATCATCCAAATTATTAATTTAAGATAAAAAATATTCATAAAATAACAGATTATAAAGAAGTCACTATTAGATTATATAGAAATCTGATAGCGATAATTTCGTGAATTAGAGAACTTATTTTGATGAATGGATGATTGTTTTATGTATTGACAAGATGTTTTTGACGGATTAAGAGAAATAAATGTTGAAATATTCAAATCGTTGCATTAGTTATTTTAAAATAAAAATATCCATATAATAGCAGATTATAAAAAAAAAAATCACTATTGGATTATTTAATGAAATCAGATAAAGAGAATTTAGTAAATTAGAGAACTTATTTTGATGAATTAATGATTTTTTAGAGTATTTATGAATTGATTTTGATGGATTAAAAGAAATAAACGCTGAGATATTCAATTTCTATACATTATTCATAAAAATATCCATATAATGAAAGTATATGAATATTGAAAAGTTTAAAAATACAAATTTCATAGTTGCAACAAAGCGCTATTCTTTACAGCAAAAAAAACTTTAACAGTTCGTATTATTAAGTGATGTAGTATATTCAGATTACAAATTAGCTTTTTTTTCTTTTTTCGAAAATGTAAACGAATAAAAAAAAAATTTCAAAACTTTCTTTGCATCTCATTAAATAGTAATTATGGCCCACTTGAAGAGGTGCTCACGTTTACCAACATGCTAAATTACATGTTTTTAATCCATTAAGTTGCATTAAAAATGAAAAACTCCTGACCTCCACTTTACCCACGACCCCTCCTACTACGTGCCGAAAATATTCGTTCACGGATTTCAGACGAGAAAAAAAGTATTTACATACGGGGCCCATTTTACAAGGAAGGACATTTAAGGAGAATTAAATCCTGTATTTTGGGGACCAACATTTTTTTTCTTTCGTTTATAATGTACCTAAACGTGAGTTTCACGTTATAGCAAGGGTAAATTAAAGATCGAGGAACAACTAGAATAATTTTCTTTCTTCTTTTCTTTTTTTCTTTATTTTCCTTCCCCCTTTATTACTCTCCCACTTTGCGTTCATTTATTACCCCCCACACACCCCTCCGAACACCCAGAGAAAAAAATTCTCAGAATTCCCCTCTTCAAAACGATGATGGCAGAGTTGCGTGATGGCATCGCCAAAGCTTGATTGGACAGTTGAGGCAGTTATTACAGCCAATGAATGCTTTCTTTCTTCTTTAATGGGCGGAGATTCATTATAAAAATCCACCTACTGTGAAACATAGTTACTAGAGCGATGTTTAATTCAATAGATATTATTACATAAAAATACCATAATATTAAATACGATTTTAAACTTTAATGAGTAATTGTAGTTTATGTAAATAATTACCAAACATTAAGTAACTAATATAGTATTTAAATTACATATCGAAAACATGTTTTATTTACTAATTTCATGTTATTAATATAAAAAATTATAATTAATTTTCTTATTGAAATATGAATTTTCGTGATACAAAATATTTTAGAGTCTATTGAATTTGAAAACAAAGTGTGCGCTTAATATGTAGTTTCATAACTTCTTTCCTGTTATTGGGAATATTTTAAATAATACAAATTCTGTTACGTTATTATTAAAATGCATAATAATCAATTTCATTTTTAACTGTTTATAATTTTTTGCAAAATTTTATGTATTATTTCTGTTAAGGGAGTAGCTTTGAGAAAGGCCAAGCTAAATGATATTTTAGGAACAGTTGAAATTCGGATTTTCAGACATTAACCCTTTCCACTTTTTTTTTAAAAAAAAAAATTTTTTTTTTGTCTTTTGTTTTATTGAATTGATTGTTTTGTTTCAATTTCCCTCTTCCTGTCTTTTTTTTATATTCTTTTTTATTTTTAGTTTTTATTTTTTGAATAATCTTTTGTTATTTTTACTCCTTTTCAATTTTTACTCCTTACTGAATTTTCTATTTCATTCCTTTCATAAATAAATGACCTTAATTTTGTTTTAAATTTTATTTCTTCTATTTTTAATTTTTACGATTTTCTAGTTCTGCTATAAATTTAATCTTTCATTAGAAAAAAAGAAAAAGTACCAAAACACAAAACTAAAAAGGAAAGATTTATTACCTGATTAATTACTATTCAATCGTGAAATGACAAAGTCTGGACTTTCATACTGAAGTTTCTAGCTTATTTTACATAATTTGCAAATAACCCTAAACATTACTTTAATTAACAACAAAAAATAAAGAAAGTTAAAATCACAAGTTGAGTTATTAGTTCGTAACAAAAAATTAAAACTAATTTTTTCAAAGAAAGTTAAGTTGTTCGTCAATAGCAGAAAAAATAAGAACACTTCAAAAAAATTTTAAGTTGTTAGTTAAAACAAATATATCTCTCTCACAAAAAGAACATTTAGGACAATTTCCCAAAGTTCTATTGAAAAGCCAACACAAGTCGGAAAGGTTTAAGTTTAAAGCAAATTTGTAAAATTCTGAAAATATTGTACAAAAAGAGATATTGAGTATATGAAGGATATTGGTATTATGGAATGTGAACAAGTGAGCAATTTTAAAGCTATTCAGTGTTCAATGTGATAAAATCGATTGCTTAGAAGAATTCAGAAGATAATGAAAATTCTGGTTCTATAAGTAAAAAATACAAGTAAAAAAGTACAAGTGTCTACAAGTAAAAAATATGCAAAGTTGCAATTCTGTGTTTAATTCTGTTAAAAGAGGCAATCTGTGGTTAAGGTATGGTACAGAAAGAGATACTGTCTATATAAGAGGCATTGGTGTCATGGTTTTTATAGGGGAAAATTTCAAACATCTTCAATTTTATAAAATTGATTTGCTTCAAAACGTCCAGAGAAAATACACGGAAGAAATTCAGGGTATATAAATTAAATTGGTACATTAGCGTCTACAAAAAACTTAGTTTGGAAGGTTTTTTTATTCCTCTTATTTAAATTTATTACTCAACTCTTCATGCTCCCCAAAGTATTACATTAGGCATTGTGAATGTATTCAAACTTATAAAAATAAATTTGTTTAAAAAAGTTCAGAGGTCACTGAACAAGAGAAATTCTGCATATATCAGAGACATTGGAGGAGACAAGGGTGTCTTCAATTAAATTATTCAAATGCTCAATTTCATAAAATCAATTTATTTAGAAATGTTCATAGGATACTATACAAAAGAAATTGGTCTCGGTATATCAGAGACGTTGGTGCCAGGTGGTCTATAATTAAATTACTCAAATGTTCAATTTAATAAAATCAATTTATTTAGAAATGTTCATAGGATACTATACAAAAGAAATTGGTCTCGGTATATCAGAGACGTTGGTGCCAGGTGGTCTACAATTAAATTACTCAAATGTTCAATTTCATAAAATCAATTTATTTAGAAATGTTCATAGGATACTATACAAAAAAAATTGGTCTGGGTATATCAGAGATATTGGCGTCAAGTTGTCTACAATTAAAAGATTCAAATGTTCAATTTCACAAAATTAATTAGTTTAGAAACTTTCATACGATATTGTACAAAAGAAATTGGTCTGGGTATATCAGAGACATTGGTGCCATGTGGTCTACAATTAAATGATTTAAGTGTTCAATCGCATTAAATAAATATCTTTAGAAACGTTCATAGGATAATGTACAAAAGAAATTGATCTATGTATATGAGACATTGATGCCAGTTGGTCTACAATTAAATTATTCAAATATTCTATTTCATAATATCATACTGTTTAAAAACGTCCATAAGATACTGTACAAAAGAGATTGGTCTAGGTATATCAGAGACATTGGTGCCAGGTGGTCTACAATTAAATAATTCATATGTTCAATTTCATAAAATAAATTTGTTTGGAAAAGTTCAGAAGATACTGTGCAAAAGAAATTCTGAATAAATCAGAGACATTGGTGCCAGTGTGTTTACTATTAAATTATTCTAATCTTCAATCTCATAAGATAAATTTGTTTAGAAACGTTCATAAGACTCTGTGTCAAGGAAATTCTAGGTATATCAGAGACACATTGGTGCCACTGTGCGTACAATGAACCATTTAAATGCTAAATCTTATAAAATCAATTTGATTGCAAAAGTTCAAAGGACACTATACAAAAAGAGATACAGTGTATTTAAGAGATATCATGATGTCTACAAATAACCAATCTAAAAACTGTTCATTTTTTTAAAATCATTCTGCTTAGAAAACTTCATAAGATAATGTACAAAATGCGATAGTGAGTTTATTGGGTACTGGGTATTGGGAAATATTAGTATTATATCGTTTAGAAAAAGAACAGTTACAAAACTATTCTATCTAATAGAATCATTCTTTTTTTTTTTTAAATGTTCAGAGGATATACAGTTCAAAAGAAGACACTGGGTATTTAAAAGATATTGTAACCATGATATTCAACAGGAAGGAAGTGGTAAAGGCATCCAACAGATAACTAATTTGCTTAAAAAAGTTTAATGTATAGCACCTTTAAAGAAATAATGGGTTATACAGGGAAAAGTGGTATCGTCTACAAGTAAACGAATTTAAAGCTAATCCAATCTTATAAAATCAATTTGTTTGAGCTCAGAGAGTACAAAAAAAGTGGATCAGTTTTAAAAGTTAACTATAGTATATTTAAATATAATATTAATTATATTCACTGAAACCATACTCGAGAATAAAGATTTAAGTTTGAACCATATTATGTTCCATATTTTTGTTCGCTTATAGACTTTTAAATGATAATTTAATCAAATTACGAACGCAACATATCATGCCTCACTGTTGGTCAAAAATTTAAGTAATTTTATGTTGAAATTTGACTTCAATACACATTTCACCCCGATTATTTCCTCAAATTTAGATCACATCACGTTTGAATGTGTCACAATACTAAATTTGTGCAAAATGTAACACAATTTGTACAAAATATAACAAAATTTGCACGAAATATAACAAAATTTGTACAAAATGTAACAAAATTTGTTCAAGTTGTTGTTGTTGTTGTAGTTCATTTACGTCGCAAAATTTGTTCAAAATATAGCAAATTTATACTTCACCATTAGAAAAATTTCAATCGTCAATCTATAAATAAACATTACCAACAGTTATGAAAATGACTTTTTTTTTTTTTACTGATTGCGTATATTATTTTGTGGTTTTTCATTGTATTTAAGCATCATATTTTTCACTTTTCAGAAATGTTTTTGAAATTTTCTTTGGACTAGGAGCTGGAACGATTTCTTTAAATGAGGAATAGTTTAATGGTGAAGATTTCATCTAGAACGAACAGATTTTTTTACTTGCCGCAAAAAATGTTGCTTACTTTTATTTCATCCATATAGTTGATAAACATTAAACACATATCATAAGCACTATATAAACATTATTATTATCTATATTTTAATATTCTAATGTGAAAACTTTTTTTCTGTCCTTTTTCTGAAGTTAAATATTGGTAGTTAGTCAAAACTCTAAAATTGGGTCGGCTGTACAACGACGGTTATAAAATAAAATATATTTTGCAATTTTTACGTGTAGAGTAAAATTGTTTGTGTTAGAATACTGGTCGCAATCTGCGAGAATCGTTATAACTAATTAAATAAATAGTTCCTTTCGGAAAATTTTATTGTTTTGCGTTATAATGACATCAAACAAATGTTATTATTGTTATAAATTTTTAAAATATTGTATTTTTAATTTTCAATAAATTTGGAATAAAAATATTAATTGCAATTTTAATGTTATTATATCATTCGTAAAATTTCTTGTATGTATTTTACTGTATTATAAAACTGTATAAGATATATATTGTTACTTTCACATGTAATTAATAAATAAATATCCACCATTCGGATTCTGAAACTGTTTTTTGTCTCTACTTTTTGTTGTAGTCTATTCTTAGATTAGAATTACTTAAATCCTTGTATGACAACGTTATTCTTGAAACTGCTAGTTTATTACTTATACAACACAAGTATACCCCAAGTGGGTACTCGTCAGTCTTAATTTTTACGTATAGAATGAATAAGAGGTTAAGAATTTGGGTTTAGTTTTTTTTTCTCGTCTGTTTTTCTTATGTTCTAGAAAAATATACATTTTTCAAAATATAAAAATTTAAAAGAATTTATAGTAAGAATTACCTTTTGTTCACCAAACGAGCTGTAAACGTACATTTGATAAAATAACTTTGATTTTTGATATAAATAGATGATATATTAATTTAAATCAATTGATCGATTGAAATTCTCAATCCGATGAATTGACACTCCTAATGTTTTATAAATTAAACTGCAAATATGTTAAGGAAATAATCAATTGAAAAAAATATTTCATAATATTTCATGTTCAAATGATCAAATCCAACTAACGCAAATTTTGAAAAGATATAAAAGAACTAATCTCAAGAAAATAATCAGAAAATTTTGATAAAGTGTAAAAAAACTTATCGCAAGAAAACTATCAGCTAATTTTGATAGGACGCAAAAGAAAGCTTTTCACAAAAAATAATCAGCAAATTTCGGTAAGATGTAAAAGAACTTATCATAAGAAAGTAATCAGCAAATTTCTATAAGATGTAAAAACATTATCACAAGAATTTAATCAGCAAATTTTGATATGATGTAAAAGAACTTATCACAGAAAAATAATTAACAAATTTTGATAAGATGTAAAAGAACTTATCACACGAAAATGATCAGCAAATTTTGATAACGTGTAAAAGAACTTATCACAAGAAAATAATCAGAGCTTAAATCACGCATTTTAATAAAGTTTACAATGTCTAGATATTTAGGAAAAGTTTAGAATAATGGCATATTTAAAAGGAAAAAACATTAATTACAATTCCGGCACAACAAAGTTATTAAAAAAACTGTTAACCAAAATAAAAATATGCCTGTAACTTTCAGGAAAAGTGATAAAACTAAGAGTTTCTCTGAAATCCAATACTCTCTTTGCAGTTTTATCAAAAAATAATAAATAAATAAAAATGATTAGTTTAAGAATTATTTAACACAGTAAAAAAAGGTCTATATTTGACTAACTTAACAACTTTAACTATTTAACGAATAAGTTAATAATAATAAAACGTGGTTAAGATTTGTCTGAAAGAAATTTGCTCCTTTCTTCCCTGGAAGAGAAATAAAAATAATATTTTGAATTTTAAATGGGTGTTAATGTATATTAGATCACTTTATTATGATCACATCTCTGAAATTATGAAATACTAAAAGTATCACTGATATTAATTTATCCTCAATATTTCTAGTTAGACCTAATAAACAAAGAACATTGTTCTGAAAAGTTATTCAAAAAGCATTATGACTAGTTAGTTTTAAAACTAGTAGCTTTTTTTCATAGTTTTCAGAATAACATATTCTGTGAAACTTGTTAAAAATTAAGTTTTGTAGGATACCCAGGAAAAGAACTGAAATTTCTCTTGCTTCAGGGAGTTAACAAATAATGGCATACTTAAAGAGGAAAAGAAAACAAAGCATTACCAAAAAATCTATTTTCAGAAAATTATGTGAGGAAAAAAGATAAAAAGAAAGCTGAAGTTTCCAAAAAAAAAAAAAATTTATAATCAATTCAGTAAAATATTAAGAAAAAATATTAAAATTATGATAATCAACCTTAGGTTCAAGTATTTAATAACAACTGTTTAAGAAGAATCTTATGTATCAAGTGGTTCCATAAAATTTGCAACGTAGAAATCCTTTGATCCAATTGATCCGGAAATCAAAAAAACGTAAATGGAGATGGATTGGTCATGTTCCACGTAAACCTCAAGAATTTAAAGTTAAACATGTTTTTGATTGGAGCCCTCAGGACAATAGAAAGAGAGGAAGACTTAAAAATACTTGGCACAGGGCGATTGTAAGCATTGAAAACAATAGGAAAGACATGGAGAGAGGCAAAATATCTGGCCACAGATGGAAAGCTATGGTAGAAGCCCTCTGCTCCAATTCGGAGTGAAGAGGAATTTTATATGTGTATGTCATCAGCAATAGGAAGGCAGGAGAACTTAGACACTAGATAATTATACCCGTTTATAAAATGACAATATGAAATGCGTAGCTGGAAAAAAAAAAGCTATGTGAACAGAACACAAAATTAGTAATACAAAACAAATAAAATGTAATCAGTGTAAGGTACAATGTAAAAAATTAAGGAACAATTTATGGTAAAAATTACTGGCACCCTGGGTGCATCATCCGTAAAATTCATTTTAGCGTAAGTCCATTTTTAAAGTAAAATTTTACATTGTAATTTTTACAGAAATATTTATTTATTTATAATGATTCTGTGATTTTAAAATAAATTCTGCAGTAAAAATTATGGTTTCAGATTTTTTGCTTCGTAAAATTTTACAGAAAAAATAGATTTTATGGCAAAAAGTACCAGAATCCAAAGTGTCGGTATTCTTTACCATAATTTGATCCGGGATTCTTTACAGTGTATATAAAACACGTTTCCTATGCATGTTTCTTTTTAATTAATTAGAACAGAAAATAATGGATTAAGTTAAAATAAAAAATAATCCAATGAAATAAAAAATATTAGATCTACAAAGTACAGTTTTTTTTAAAATTGATCTATTTTTATTAACGGGTACTATAAAATTTAATACTGAATATTGAAATTTCTTTCATAGATGCTAAAATATTTGAAATACTTGTTGCGATATAAAATGTAAACCAAACATTAAAAAAAAAAAAAAAAAAAAACGTTTTTTGGATTTTAGAAAATTTAAAAGAGTTTATTTTAAAACTATTGTGTATCATCAAAAAATAAAGATTAATGGTTCAAACGAAATTTAGATAAAATTCTTTTAACTGTAATATCTACTGAGGAAATAAAACAGCCTTTAATAAAATTACAGAATTTTATGTGTGTAATGTAAATTATGCGTTCTGGTTAACATTCAAGACTTATCTTGCTGAGGAATTTATTGGAGTATTTGGCAAAATCCTCATAAAAATTTTTATAACTAACCAGAAACTTGCAAATCAGTCATATATCATTTTGATAAAAAAATTTAAAGAAATTTAAGTTCAAAATAAGTTCTAGTTATACGTTAATAAAATATGATTTCTCAGAAAATAAACTATTGCTACCTGTATAGAAATCTAAATGGTAAAGTTTTTCTACATCTTAAAATATATTCATATGTTTGTGATTAAGGATTTTGGTTGAATTTATAACTTTATAATAAAATTTCTTACGATAAAATCACAGAAAGCATTATTAAAGCACCCAGGTATTTTTTTTTCCCTTTATTCTTTTTAACATTTATTACTCGTTTGAAGATAATAAAAAATGAGTTTTGCAAAACATTAAAACATAATTTTACAAAATTAAAAAGTACTTGAAAATGCATGTTTATTTTTATTTTTATTTATTTATTTATTTTTTTTTTTTTGAATCACCAAGTTGGTTAAAGAATATCCAAATAACTTTAACTGGAAAAAAGTAGCATCAATTTCGAACGAAACACAAAATTTAAAAAAACAGATGATTTTAAAATAAAAGGTACAATTTAATGAATGCGTAAACTGTTATGCAAACCTATTAATAGATTCAGGTAAATAATTCATTATTCTTCAACGAGTTATTAATTTACTGAATTATTTCTGTGCTATAGAATAATCAAATATATTTACAGCTATTAAATGCAATTAATTTTTTATTTCGAGTTTGTTAATGGCAGCCTGAATTTTTCATATTATCTCTATGGTTACTAGAAACACAGAAGAATAATCGATGTTATTCTGTGGTGCTATTATTAAGAAAACAAATAAGAAGATATGATAGCATCAATAAAGTTCTATTAATCCTAAATAAATCTTCGATTTCGAGAAGATTATGGATAAAAAAGATCGAATAGAACATCAATTTTGTAAACAAAAGTGTAACATCGAATCAGCTATTTAAGAATCAAATTTTTATCGTGTATAATTTAATCCAACATTAATATCTTTCTTTCATTAAAGTAAAATAATAATAAATATGAATATCCGTTTATGTATACAAGAGATTCAGTTATGAATATTTTACAGACAAATCGTGTATACCACTCAGTAGAAATTGGATTTCCAAAATTTATATTGATTTCCTTCGTTTTTGACGAAACAATTTTCTAGGAATGCAGCAGGGTTTGTCGATTTAAATCATGATTTAAATCAAATGATTTTTTTAAAAAAATCAACTGATTTTTTTATATCTAAATTGATTTAAAGAGTTAAAAAGCAGTGTTTTAAATTATTGATACTTTTATGATTTCTTTTCTTAGTTTTAAAATTTATTTTAAATAAATTGCTGCATTAATTTTAAAATTTATTATTGCTGCATTAATTGATTTTAGTTGACGAAATTACTTTCTTTCTTGGTATGTGTTCCAACACATTTGAAATTACATTTTGAAAAATCTTTTGATTCTTGAGATTGAAAGTACAGATTAAAGTAAACAATTAAGTATTTTTTTTTCTCATAATATGTTTACAGTATCTTTGACATTATCAGATTTTCTATAAAGAAATTTTGCGAAAAACAATTTCAATGAATACATAGATTTTTTTAAAAATTTTATTTAGCTTCATTTATCTATTATGATATAGGATTAAAAATGAATATTTTAATATAAAAATATATAGATTAAATATATATATATATTTTTTGAGAAAGGACTACATTTATAAATACAATCTGTTACATTTATAGTGTCCTTTTAAAAATCAAGAGAAAGAAAATGAAATCACAATTTTAAATTAAAATTATGGTTTGGTAATTGAAACTTTGCTTTAATAGGTAAAGTATTCCTTAAATTCTCTATTTCATCTAGTCTTTAAATTTCAATTTCACAATTTTAAATTAAAATTATGGTTTGGTAATTGAAACTTTGCTTTAATAGGTAAAGTATTCCTTAAATTCTCTATTTCATCTAGTCTTTAAATTTCATTCATGCATTTGTTTCAAAATGGCTGATATGCATTCAAAGCTATGTATTATAATAGAGAATTGTTTTCGGTAGTTAGAGCTTCTAAAATATTCTTATGATACACTTTTAATATTAATTTAATTTTGTTAAACATTTATAAAGTTTTTTTAGTCATAAATCAAAGTTCTTACAGTGTATTTGAATAAAAAAAAAATCTAATTTAAACCAAAAAAATCCAATTTAAATCAAAAAATCACGAACCCTGAAATATAGACGTTTCACCAAATTAAGGACTTAATTATTTTGATGATACAAATTTCATCAAAATCATGAGATTTAATGGCAACACAATTGATTAGGTAATACCAATTGAAGTAAAAGGAGTATGTTTAAATGAGCTTAAAGGCATCGCAAGATTCGAACTCAGGAAACTTATCTAGTAAGTTAGTGGCACTAGCCCCTGCATCATCCCACCAGAAAGTTCAAACGGGTTTAAAATCATCTGAAAAATGTTGGAGAACTCCCAGAATACACTGAAATGAGTCAGGAAATGAGAACTTAATCTATCATGTTTCGTCATCAATCATGCGATTTCGTAACGAAATGTACATAAAAAATAACGAAACATAGTTCAAGGATTGCTAAACCCTCAAAAATGAAAATATTATCTTGGTTTGTGTAGGGGTGGAGGAAAGAAAATGTGAATATAGTTAAATTAATTTTATTAAAAAAAAAATTCAGTTCAGCAGTCATAGAAAATTCTATACATTAAGAATTTAAGTTGTTTTGAAAGATTATAATCAAACCATTTAAAATTAGTTTTTTCTTTCAATGATAGCATTTTTAGTTATGCATAAATTTTAATAATTATAATTTGAGAAAGATCACTATTAAAGCTAGAACTTTGTCTTTTAATGACAGTATTTTCAGTCACGCTTAGGTTGTACTAACTAAACTTAGAGGAAGATAACTATTAAAGTTTTAAATTTTCCTTTTGATGAAAGCACTATCTTCCATACCTGTGATCTTATTGCTATACTTAAAAGAAGAAGTTTAAAGTTTGAGTGTTTTCTTTCGATGACAGAACTTTCAGTCACGCTTAGATTGTACTTACTATACTTAGAGAAAGATAACTATTAAAGTTTAAATTTTTCCTTCGATGACAGCATTTTTTGTCATACCTGGCATCTTATTGCTGTACTCAGAGGAAGAATTTTAAAGTTTGAGTTTTTTCTTCCGATGATAGAACTTTCAGTCAAGCTTAGGTTGTACTTACTATACTTAGAGGAAGATAACTATTAAAGTTTAAAAATTTCCTTCCGATTACAGCATTTTTTGCCATACTTAGGATCTTATTGCTATACTCAGAGGAAGAATTTTAAAGTTTTTTCTTCCGATGACAGAACTTTCATTCAAGTTTAGGTTGTACTTACTATACTTAAAGGAAGATAACTATTAAAGTTTAAAAATTTCCTTCCGATTACAGCATTTTTTGCCATACTTAGGATCTGATTGCTATATTTAGAGGAAGAATTTTAAAGTTTTTTCTTCCGATGACAGAACTTTCAGTCAAGCTTAGGTTGCACTAACTATAAATTTCGGTTGTACTAACTATAAAAGTTTAAAATTTTCCTTTCGATGACAGCATTTCTGGACTTCCTTTCAAGAACAGTATTTTTAATTATAATAAATGTTAAGCGTTATAAGTTAAAAAATGAAAACATTGAAGTACAGTGTAAAAATTTTATTTGCATGTTTATCTAAAAATATCTGTAAACATGTTTATTTCTTTTTGTTTTTTTAATGAAAACAATATTTATACAGTTCAATGTTATTCTAAAATCAGTATTTCAAGAATTTTTAAATTCCTTTTAATATAGTAAGCGCAAGTTTTGTACGCACTCAGAAAATCGGTACAACGTTCAACCATCATACCTTGAATCTTATTATGGTTCAAGGTGAAAATTAGCTTCAACCTTAAAAAGTCGTTAAATTGAACCATGTTTCAGTTTAAGTTGAACCAATTGTAACAAGTTGAGTTATTGTAACATATAATCATAGAGTTGAAACATAGTATATACCACGTAACGAAGTTTAGGTAGTACGGTAATATAGTTTAATTTAGAGCAAAATTAAGATTGAAGGAAATTTAAGTGATGTTATTAAAATTCAATACTTAACAATATATGCTAACTCCGTTGTTAACAGTAATGTATACAAATAGCACTATTTTGAAATTTTAATCATAATCTTTCTTCTATTGTCCCTTTCAAAATATGTTGGGAGTTTTGACTTCTAAAATGTATCATTAAGGTGTATAAGAGGAAATTAATTTCTTAAAAATTAAAATTATTTAATATTATATAGCTCACTATCTGTGAGTAATTTTGCTATTTGTTTTTCTTTCCACAAAAGAATATTTCATTTATCTCAAAACGATCTTTGTAAACTTTTTAGATCTCAAAAAGTTACTTTTTTCCCACTAAAAAACAACTCATGATCGTTGTATACTTTTTAGATTTTTAAAAATTACTTTTTTTTTTACTAGAAAATAAATCATTTGCCTTATTGCGATCTTAAACTTTACAAACCGCTTAAAATTAATTCTTTTCCCCAGGGAAATACCTCACTTGTCTTAAAACGATCTTAGTAAAGTTCTTAGATCCCTAAAAATCAATTTTTTTTCCATAAGAAAATATCTAATTTATCTCATAGCGATCTTTGCAAGCTTTTCTGATCTTTAAATATTTTTTTTTCACAGGAAAATACTTCATTAGTCTAATAGCGATCTTTGTAAACCTTTTAGATCCCCAAAAATGATTTTTTTTTCAGACCAGAAAATAACTCATTTGTCTTATAACGATATTTGTAAACTTTTTAGATTCTTAAAAACTATTTTTTTTTCCCACAAGAAAATATCTCATTTGTCTTATAACGATCTTTGCATTTTTTTAGATCCTTAAAAATTTATTTTTTTCCTCAAGAAAATACTTCATCAGTCTAATAGCGCTCTTTATAAACTTTTTAGGTCCCTAAAAATTATTTTTTTCCCACTAGAAAATAACTCATTTTTCTTATAACTATCTTTGTGAACTTTTTAGATTCTTAAAAATCATTTTTTTTCTTCTAGAAAGTAACTAATTTGTCTTATAATGATCTTTGTAAACTTTATAGATCCCTTAAAATTAATTCTTTCCGCAAGAAAATATTTCCTTTATCTCACAACGATCTTTGTAAGCTTTTTTGATTCTTACAAAAAATTTTCCCTCAAGAAAATATTTCATTAGCCTAATAAAAATCTTTGCAAACTTTTCAGATCCCTAAAAATTATTTTTTAATCACTTTCGCTGGATAAAACAAAAGAATTTGTAAATTGATTCGACCTGTTATAATTAATTTTTAAAATAAGATCAGAGTATTGTTTTGATTTATTCGGAATTTATTGGTTGGAAGTTAATTTAAATAAATTCCCACAGTTGTAGGGAGCAGAACTGGGTCATGGCAACTTGCATTGTTGTCTTCTATATGACTTTTAATGCCTGCAACTACTGCCATTTTTTTTTCTCTTTTAACGAAAGAAAAAAAGCAGAAATTAATTGCATTCGTAACATATTTCTTGTTAATATATTTGCGAATTGTATTAAATTTTAATGTTTTAACCCAATTGGTGTTATTTATTTTATTATAATAAGCAAATTGTATTTTGCACAATGCTTTTTATTATATAAATATATTTTTTTGAAAATTAAATTTTTATTAATTCAAAAATAAAAGAAACGAAATATAAATAAATTATATATTATAACTTAAGAAAACGAAACTCGTCTTCGTATTAATTATTGTCAAACATATGACGGTTCTATTTAATTTTAAGTCATTTCCTTAGAAAAATAATTGCATTTGTATGCATGCAAAACGAATATTAATTTACAAACTTAGTAAAAAAGTATTTTGGAATTTTTTTTCATAAATTTTTAATGTGCAACTTAGTTTTTTAGTAACAGGTAAATTTTTAAAAATTTAATAATTTCAACTATTTTTAAAATATATTTTACCGTCCTTTGTTAGAAATTTTACTTATTACTTAAATTTGCTGTAACGTTAATATAGTGCTAAATTAAGCTACGTTATCGCACTCCTCGATTACACTATTCTATTGCTCAACCTCAACAGAAAATGGTTCAATTTAAAAAAGCTATAGCAATTATTAATGCTAACACCTTAATAAGGATTTAACAAATTTGCACCATATTATGGTTCAAGATGCTGATATATGGTTTTTACAAGAGTTTATGTTACACACCCTTACATATGCATTAAAATAATGCAGTCGAAAATGGTGCGGCATTTTACAATTGCAATTTGTAAAGCCGTGCAGTAGCAATGCTATTTTCCTTTCTAAATGGTTGGTTTTAGTCATTATTGCTACTATTTAGAATTTTTTTTAAACTTTTATTTGTTTGAAGGATGAAATTTTATGGGAGAACAAAATTATTTCCTACTGCCTTAATATTCGGTTTCAGTGCCATTTCCGAAGAAAAAAAAAAATTCGAAAGCACTTATAGTGTGATTCTGAAAATAGATAAAGATATTAGAAACATGCTAAAAAATCCTGATCCATGCTGGATTCCAAAATTCAAATCATTTAGTACAAAGAAAATACAGACATTTTCTTCACTGATACACTTCTTATAGGCGCGATTTCCCAAGCACCAAGTGAACTTTTCTCCAGATTACTCTATTTAGAATACTACTACTGACATCCTAAAATCCCAATAACTATGATCGCATGGCTAATATTGCTTTCCGAACAACCACTTACAGCAATCAAACCATAAAAAACTGCTACCATTTCTTTTCATTTTGAAAGATTTATGTCCTCCGGATCTAGTAAGACAAACCATAAAATTTTCCTGCTTAGAACCACAGCATCCTTAAAATCACATTTTTTTGAAAGAAAGGCATAATATAAGTATGGTAGCAGTCCTTATTCCCACATATTTCGTGCCATTAGACGCTCATAATGCCTTCTTCAATAGCTCCGACGTAACAGCTTTTGCATCCAATCTTTCACGCCAATAAAGTCATAAGCACTAACCAAAAGATTCATTGAACCGGCGCCAATCGTTTTTCTCAGGCCAATTATTTTCAAAGAACCATGGCACTTTTCATAGAGATGTATACAAGGAGATAATGGCTTTGGTAGAATTGTCTTCGAACATAATTTCTTTCATGGAGTTTATCTTTTTGGCATGGTTGAGGATGAAAGTTCGCCAATCGTCAATATCTACTATGAAACTGTTGATGCATGAGTCAAACGTTGTGAATTTTTCTTTTATTATTTTGATCAGTAATCATGACAAATCTTCGAAGTGAAGGGTTTAGATGCGCCAAAACGATTTAGTTGGCACTTAATACAGAAAATAAAAGCATATGATAATGTTCAGTTGCATAATTGGTATCAATTGAGTGCTACTGGATTTTGAAAATATTATTTTAGCAAACTTTGTTTTGCATCGAAATGCCATTTCATTTCAACTAATTAGCTTTTCAATTATGGAAATAATTATTTTAAGAACTACATATCTTCGAAGTGAAGGATTTAGATGCGCCAAAACGATTTAGTTGGCACTTAATACCGAAAATAAAAGCGTATGGATAATGTTCAGTTGCATAATTGGTATCAATTGAATGTTACTGGTTTTAGAAAATATTATTTTAATTAACTTTGTTTTGTATCGAAATGCCATTTCATTTCAACTAAAATTATGCTTTTCAATTGTGGAAATAATTATTTTAAGTACTACATATCTTCGAAGTGAAGGATTTAGATGCGCCAAAACGATTTAGTTGGCACTTAATACCGAAAATAAAAGCGTAAGGATAATGTTCAGTTGCATAATTGGTATCAATTGTGTGCTACTGGGTTTTGAAAATATTATTTTAGTAAACTTTGTTTTGCATCGAAATGCCATTTCATTTCAACTAATTAGCTTTTCAATTATGGAAATAATTATTTTAAGTACTACATTTTTTAGATCGAATAAAGAGGAGAATTCTGTTTGTCACAACGAGAAATGCAGGGCGTATCTCGAAGGAGGAAATGAGAGAAGTTAGTTACCGACATTTTTCACTTTTTGTCAAAAAGAGAATTTATGAATTGTATATACAGGGCGGCCATAGTTAAAGTAAGAGAGTTCAAAACCAGATAACGTGACAACTACTGAACAAAACTCGTCCAAATTTACTATTTAGATTTTAGGGAATTTAGTTTGTAAAAGAAAACATTTTATTTTATAACCGTCGTTGAACAGCCGCCCCAATTCTGGGTTTACGACAGCTAATGTCCAACTCCATAGCCTTTTAATTTTGAACCTAATCCAGAGGACAAAGGATACAGACTCCCAAATCAAGAATTGGGAAAAATTTGCCTTCGTGAGGGACTTTTTGATGGAACTAATCCTCATTTGCGTAACATGGAGGGGAAAACCATGAAAACATCCTACGGTTAGCCTGGAGGCAAGGGAACTCTAACCTATAATCCGTCTACTACCTAGGATATTTTACATCAGCAATGTGGTCGGTACGAGCCGTGTCCAGAATTCGTATCGGCCAGCCACCGTTTATGGTATCGGTTTATGGTCGTATATCATTATGGTATCGTTTATGGTCATACCGGCCAACCATCTTTCATCTTCCTTAACTATGACCATCCTGCACTGAGAAAAAAAGTTTGGTCAAACCTACCAGAATATCATTAAATTCACAGTGTTTCTGGTTCTATGAGAACACCTAACAAATTGGCAATTTTTACCGGGGCTCTTTGGTAACGACTTCAGTAAAATTTAACTATAAAATATGGTTTTGAAAAATTTAATAAAATTTGGTTAGTGTGGTAAAATTTGGTAATTTTATCATTATACTTTAGAGCATGGCATTAAAACATTTATTTGGTTGAATTTAGTTTTCAATTTTATATTTTTTTACTAAATGAACTATAATTTTAAAAACTTGAATTTTCGGTAAACAGTCACCATGGGAAAAGAAAAATTACCAAATGAATAATTTAAATACCGTATATTTTAGACAATAATTTTATTTTAGAAGAATATTTTTTCCCGTGTGTATATTTCCTCTTTTTAGTTTGCTTTGAAGATACAGTTTTAATTCATTATTTTTTCTTTTTAGTTTTACATTTAACCTTCAACTTTAAGATCCAGTCGCTAAGATTAAAACAAAGAAATTATAAATCATTAAAATGTTAATAATATCTGAAATTAGAACTATAATTAATGACAAATTTGTTTTTCTTCCATTTAGACGTAATATACTTTTCTTAGTAAGAAAAATTCGGTTAAAACTTATTCAATTTTTGACTTTGAAAACAAATATTATTTGACAAGAATTAATTACTTAACTTTTGCATTTGGTGTGCATTTATAAAAATTATTTTAATATATATTAATTTTATCCCTCAATCTATCTCGGTTTGACTGGTAGGTATACCACGATCATTTTGTTAAGAAATTATATAGCATACGAAATATCAAAACTAATTTAATGATTGAAATTTTGTTATACAAGTTCTCGGACTTATTAGTACGAAAACAGAAATACAAATATACATTCATATTTTTTAAAAAATAACAAAAACGTCATTTGTTAAATATTTCAGATAACTTAAAACAGCAAAAACTTATTTATTACAAAAGCGAAAAAGTCTTTTGTCAAAAGAATTCGTCACAGCAATCTTGTGTAAAAGTATTTAACAAGACATGAAAAATTTTAATTACATGAAATACTTTCTTTACATTTTTAACACAACAAACTCGTTGAGGTGAAAGAAAAAAACTTATCTCACATTCTTTAGCAGATACTTTCAAAGGTTTAAAGGCGACAGACCGTACAAGCTGCTGTATTTCGCGTACGCTAATTTGAATTGATCACGCAATCAAGTTGCTAGACTAGACAAAATAATTTCGCCCTTGGTCTACAGGCGATTTCCACTGCTTGTGTTTATAATTGTCTGGTTATTGACATATGAACCTGATGGTGTTTTTTCCCCCAATTAATTTTTTTATTACTCACAGAGGCATGCAAAATTTATAAATCAGAGTAGTTTTTTTTTTGTCTTTTTTTTTTTTTTTTGTCTATACATTCAGAGGTCTACAGAAATTTTTAGTTTTTAGGAATCAATACCAATTTTTAAGAGCCAGCATGTTATGGAAAGGAAAATAAAGTAACTTCTTTTTTTCTTTTATGAAAATGCATGAAGACAATTATTATTTTATTATTCAAAAAAAAAATAATAATAATAAGTTCGAAGAACAGTATTGATGCAAAAACAATTATAAAAGTTAATTAATGCAACAAACATACAAATTTATGTGTAGAGAAACAAAAAATTTTTTTCCCTCTAAGATATTTAGATTTTAAAGATTTTTATACCTTTTCCTGTCCTTATAACAGCTGTTAAATAGATATAATAGAATGTGAGCAGACAAAAGTATGGTATATAGTTTTACTGAAAAGAAAATTATGCAAGATAATAAATGCAATAAGCACACAAATTATGTTTTAAAAAATTTCTTTTCCTTTGAAAATATTCAAGTTTTCATCTTTATTTATCTCCCTAAAAAGAGAATAATTCTGAAAAAATTACTATACTGTATAATAAATGCATTTCCAGTACAAAAAAAAAAAAAAAAAAAAAAAAAAAAAAAAAAAAAAAAAAAAAAAAAACCGAAGTTTTGGTAATAGAACCAAAATACACGGTATTTAAAACCAAATGTTTTAAATACCGTGTATTTTGGTTCTATTACCAAAACTTCGTTTTTTTTTTTTTTTTATGGCAATTTTTCCGTTATTTTGGTTCTATTACCAAAACTTCGTTTTTTTTTTTTTATGGCAATTTTTCTGCAAATGGCAATTTTTCCGTTCATATGGTAACGGTTTACTAAAAATTCTGGTTTTCAATATTATAGATCTCATATCCAAACATTTAGAAAAAAATACAAACCTAAAAAGTAAATTTTTCCGACTAAATGTGTTTTATGCTATGCTCTAAGGTATTATGCTAAAATTACCATTTTTTTTCCTAGCAATTCAGAGTGTGTAAAACATCATGCAGCATTTCGTATTTTGTTCGACTATAATTCATCCCTTTCAATCAGCGATAATTCATCTGGTATTAAAAATTTTTTATACCTCTTTCACAATCTTGTTACAAAATATCAAGTTATAAAGTATCCCCTTCAATTCTGCACTTAGAAAAAAATTGGAGTCAAAACTACCAGAATACGGTAAAATTTGCCGTGTTTTTGACTCTATGGGAACACTAAAGAGCTCGGTAATTTTTACAGAAGCGCTTTGGTATTGATATTTGGTAGATAGGTACTATACTTTATTTACTTCGCACTAGAGCAGAGCAGTGGGCTATTGGCGACGGTCTGGGAAACTTCCCTGAGGATGATCCGAAGACATGCCATCGCAATTTTGATCCTCTGCAGAGGGGATGGCTCTCCTGCTTTGCGAAGATGACCTGCGAGCGAAGTTGAGCACTTTACGGTGGAACGAAGACCGATACCGAGCACCCTCGGTCCCTGGCTGATCAAAGTGGTCACCCACCCGCTTACTTACCGCGGCCAGTGATGCTTGACTTTGGTGTTCTACTGGGAACCGTGTCTTTACTATCAGTCCACTGCGGGACTATAGCTTTTTGTAAAATTAACAATAGAATATGATTTTATAACATGTCTTAAAATTTTATAATTTTATCATGATACATTAGAGCATGGCATAAAAACCGTTCATCTGGTTAAATTTTCATTTCAATTTTGTATTTTACACTAAATGTGTAGTAATAAGGAATATAATTTTGAAAACCAGAATTTCCGGTATTCCGTTACCATATGAACGGGAAGATCACCAAGTTAATGAATTAAATGATGCGTCTTTTGGTTTCATTACCACAAATTATTACTGTTACTTTGTAGCAGAAATAAGCAATTGAACAATGCTGTAATTTTGCAAAATTTTTTTCCGTGCTAAAAACAATTATTATTTTTTTGTTTTTGTTTTGTTTTGTTATTAAATACTAAATATGGAGGCTACATGGGGAAATGATTTGCATTTATACGAATTGAATAATTAAATTCAATGTTAGCAATTTTTTTATTTATTTTTAATTATATAAAAAGCTGGCAAGCCTCTAATTTCAGCCATATTTCAAAACTTCTTTTTTTTTTAATGTAAAAAAAAACAGCAAAATTACTACCACCTACAATATCTAATGAATCAGCGGTTGAAGGTCACAAACCCTAGGCAATTTCATTTTCGATTCTTTGAAATTTCAAATTTCTTTCCTTGTGATTCAGAGTGGAAAAAAACATCATGCAGCATTTAAATCGGCGATAATCCATCTGGCATTAAATCATTTTTGTACATCTTTCGTAAGCTTATTACAAGGTAACTCCATTGTAATTTAATGTCTTGAAAAAAAATACAACAGGTTCGTGCCGTGACAAAAACGTGTTTCATACCAAGAAAAACAAATCCTATCTGAGGTAACAAAAATGTTGTTAAATTGCCCAATGCAGCGTGTCTTGGTATTTTACTTATTTCAAGGAAGACTTCTGTTCTTTTTTAAATCTATTGTTTCGTAAACTTTCCAAAGAAGTTGCCCGGCGTTCGTAAAGCCCATCAGGATTTACTGAATAAGGTATTTTAGTGGGTGGAAACATGATTCATCATATTTGACAGTTGCTGAAATCTTACATGATGAACACTTAAAAAACAGATTCAATTATTTCTTTTATTGCTGTACCGTAAATGCGTTTTTAATGCGATCGCTTAAGCGAGTTTTCTTAGAGATTATGAAGAAAAATATATTATCAGTTGAAAAAGTATAAAAACAGTGGGGATGTTATGTAGCTCAAGTTGCTTATCTAATAGTAATATTGCTGAAATTTAAGTTCAGTCAATGCATTTTCCGGGAAATAATTTCGGTCTAACTCCTTTTGGTAAAAATCAGGAAAATGCTTTTTTTTTTTTTTTTTTTTTTTTTAAAAGTTTTTTGATGTTATGCGTCGGGAATGACTTGTTCCAATGAATTCCTGTTTATTTTCTGAGAAATTCAAATAGACTGTGTACCATGTAATAACATTAAGTACTTTGAACTATACAAAAGCTCTTCTATTACTATAATAGTAAAATGAAACAATACATGCCATTGTCTGACAGGTTTGCTTATTAAACTGCCGCGCTTGTATAATTTTAGTAATGGAAAAAAAATTAATCATTTAAAAAAATTGTTTTAATATTTTTTATTTCTACACAGTAAAAGAATTCCGAATCAAATTACGCTATCATGTTCTGTCACTTTGGGTGCATAATCCGTAAAATCCATTTTTACCATAAAATATTATGCCGTAATTTTTAGAGTAATGTTTATTACTGTGAAAATTACGGTATTATTACGGTATAATTATTACTGCAAAAATTACGGTAAATCAGAATTATTGTTCTGCAGCATGTTTCAGTAAAAAAGGGACTTTATGTTACTATCACTCTTAGTGCCGGTATTATTTACGGTAATTCAATTCATATTTTTTTCTGTGTAGCTTAGCACTGGAGCATTGATTGACTCGTGAGTGGCGTTCACACGGAACAGAAACACAGACTTGTCTGTATGGTAAGTAGCCAAGTTTGTATGGATTGAGTTCTATTAAATAAATTACGACATAGCGGTGCATTAGAGCCGCGATGGCTCAGGGGATAGAGCGTTCGCTTTCCAATGAGGCGAGCCGGGATCGAATCCCAGTCGATACGAATTCCGCATCCGACTTGCACCTACCACAGTGCTGAAGTGAAATATCCTCAGTGGTAGAAGGATCATGGGTTACAGTCCCTTTGCTGTCAGGCTAACCGCGGGAGGTTCTCGTGGTCTTCCTCTCCGTGTAATGCAAATGCGGGTTAGCTCTATCAAAAAGTCCTCCACGAAGGCAAATTTCTCCCAATACTCGATCCAGGAGTTCCCTTATCTTCTGGATTAGGTTCAAAATTACAAGGCTACGGAGTTGAACATTAGTAGTAATAAACCCATTAAACTGGGTCGGCTGCTCAACGACGGTTATAAAATAAAATATGAAATAGCGGCGCACTGAATGATTAAGTACCATTCCTATGAAATCGCATAAAATTGCACTAAATATCAGATACATATTATGGTAAAAAGGTTCCCAAACTAGAGATTTCCTTTTAGAAATTAAACTTTTCAATGAAAGAAAAAAAATGGCTAGCAAATTTGAGACAAATTTGAATTCATTTTTGAAACTATCAAAATCATGCTTGTACTACATTAAATTCATTTATTCATTTTTATTTTATTTTATTTACTTATTTATTTATTTGGGAAAACAATTGATTACTTGATATCTTGAAACTTGAGATCTCATTTGTATCATTCCAGGAATAAGACTTAAAAACATTCGTGTTAAGGCTTCCAGAAAGTGGTTTTTTTCAAGTAAAAGTTTCAAAAAGTAGTTTTTGTTCTATTATCTTAATGAAGCTTCCAATACATGTTATTATGTCTTTATTAATCCTTATATCAAAAATAAAAATATTTGTGTACTAAGATGCCCAACAAATTAAATTCTCACATCTCATTTATATCATTCTAGGAATAAGACTTAACATTCATGTTAAGGCTTTCAGAAAGTGGTTTTTTTAAGTAAAAACTTCAAAAAGTAGTTTTTGTTCTATTATTTTAATGAGCTTTCCAATACATTTTATTATGTCTTTATTATTCTTTATATCAAAAATAAAAATATTTGTGTACTAAAATACCCAACAAATTAAATTCTCACATCTCATTTATATCATTCTAGGAATAAGACTTAACATTCATGTTAAGGCTTTCAGAAAGTGGTTTTTTTTAAGTAAAAGCTTCAAAAAGTAGTTTTTGTTCTGTTATCTCAATGAGGTTTCCAATACATGCTATTAGTATTTCTTTATCAGTCTTTATATCGAAGATAAAAATATACTAAGATATCCAGCAAGAAAATTAAAAATATCATGTCATATTGGAACTAAGCATCATATCATGCATTCTAGAATATAAATAAAAGAATAAAAATTAAGAATTTTTATTTTAAATAAGAAATGAAGCAAATGATAATTTTCAGGAAAAAAAATAAAATGTCAGTAGATTTGATTGAAATCAAGTTCAAAATTATCTACTTGCGCTGTAATAAAACAAATTTTGTTAAACCTTTATTATGCTATTTATTTCTATCCTTTATTATGCTATTTATTTCTATCCTTTATTATGCTATTTATTTCTAAACCTTTATTGTGGGATCTTTTTTTTCTTTACTAAAGTTGTTATGTTTACAACACGTAATGAATTGTTATGATTATTTACCTCACTGAAATGTCTCATAAACATTGCATGAATATTTCAAGCTGTTCCACCATCACTTATTTTATTAGAAATCAACAAAAACCATGAAAGAAAGGGTGAAGGGGGGGGGAGAATTTAAACTGTTTATCGATTAGCTCGTGTGTTTTATTTATTTTCTGATCAAATTTTTCTGAACAAATAATAAGAGGCAAGAAAGTATAAACTTTGTTTAAAATACAGTAAAAAAGGATTTAGACATTACATTTTAGAGAAGAAGCAAAAAAAACATTACATTTTAGAAAATAATTTAAGAGCATATACTGCTTTATCAGTTTATTTACTGTTTGAAATTTCAAACAACAACAATAATAAATGAAACAAATAAATAAACAAAAGACAAACACAATTATTTTATTTTATTTTACTTCAACAGAACAGAAATACGAAAAAGCATTGCAGAATCTACAGATTGAAAAAATATTTTTAGAGCATATAAAATATACTTTTATTAATTTTTAGAAATTTAAATATTCGAAACAAAAAATCAATAAATAAAATGTAAAGCGAAACCAATTCTTATTTTAGTTGGGAATCCAATGTCTCTTTATCTTCTAATTTCCAGTTGTTGTTTGAGAAAAAAGTATGGTTAAAAATTCCGGAATATGGTAATCTTTACCATACTTCTGGCTCTATCGAAGCATCAAAAGGTAGTGAATTTTTAGTAAATCTCTTTGGTAATTATTTTCTTAAAATTAAGGATAAAATATGGTTTTATAATATATGATAAACTATGGTGTATGTGGTCAAATTAAACGGGAAAATTACGGAATGAATGGTTTAAATATTTTGGTTTTATTAACCGGAATTATGACTTTTTTTCTTTAACCAGAAACACCATTTTCAGATACCAGCGTAAGATTGATTTAAATGTCACCAATAATCTTTACCACAAATCCCAACAATGTTTATAAATGATAAGCAAATAAGCTATGCAAGCTTGGAAACAATGTTAAATTCAACTATGCTAGCTTACGCTTTATGAGGTTCGCATTAAGCTTGTATAAACAACCCTTTAATATCGAGTTTGAATCTATCTTTACAAAACAAGGTCAGAAAAACCTTTTAAAATCGAGGATGAATCACCATTCACAAATTAAGAGTAGAAAGCGTTCTCATACCGAGAATAGGAGCTAAATTCACCTTTTCAAGGCTAATTTTATATTTGAGACCATTTATGAAACAAGATTTATTTGCTCAGGTTTTAATATACTTTCTTTAACACTTTAAAAGTGAAGATTCGTCTGATCAATAAGTTTTCAACGCAAACATGTTGCATTTGAGAGTCTGGGCCAAGCTAGAGGGGAAAAAAAAAGGCGAAAACAAGGCGTACAGTACCAGTAAATAAAAGCTAAAAAAAATGAGAATTTTGGTTAAAGTTTTTTGCAAGCCTTTATTCTATCTTTAAGGAAGTAACCATTGCATACTAATATTCCTGCTAAGTTTAATTAAAAAAAGGGATAAATTAGTCAACCTATGTACACCAACCAAATAAAAATGACAATACAACGTTTTCCGTAAGGTTGCCTGCTATCTGGGATTACCACACAGTACGGTAATTTTACCAGAAATTTTTTCCTTGTTTGTAAACACTAGATTCTCTACATTAAAGTAATTATTAAATCAACGAAAAATGCAAGATAAACAGATTTAATCATATTCCCTTTCTTACATTGCTACAATGAAAGTAGGATTGCAGCAATCCAAGATAGAAATAACTATATCTGTTAATCACGTAATCGATCTGAAACTTAATTTCAATAGCACAAACAATACAAATGGGGAGAAAAAAATAGTTCCGTTATTTAAAAATCGCGTTTCATCTCCTCCTTTTCTAAACATTTGTCCCCTCTTCCCCATTAGATTGTTTTACCCCGAAACTACAACCGGAAAAAGTTCCAAACACCTCCAAATTTCCGAAACTCTGCTTACAATTCTGCACCACCCCCTAATCCCCGAAACCCTGGCAACACCCCACTAATGACAAGAGCTACCGACCCGAAAAAATTAAAAAAAAAGATGTTCCCCCTATCAATTGAGTCCCCCCATTTGCCAAAGAAAGGTTGTGGCAGATGTTAGAAACCTTCCGCGCCAACCCTGCAATTGTCCCGATCCGTAATTTGCGTCTTTTCTAACGTAATGCTGTCTACTTTCAGTCAAAGGAAAGAAAACAAAAAAGACTAAAGACGATAAAAAAAAAAGTTTTTTTGTGTTTTTCAGAAAACAATCTCTTTCCCCCATCCTTTTTTCTTATTTTGGAAGATTTCTGTGGTCATGGCATACAGCCGTCGCCAATGTGGCTTCATTTTCATAGAGATCTTAATGACCGCCGTGAATATTGACCGGATGTAAGTGAATACTCACCCTATGTTTAAGGGGTGACGCCAGTGTCTTCACATGACCTGTACCGTTACTTACCTTGTGGGGTAATCCTTTGTAACCACTTCTGTTGGCGACGACTCCGGCTGATTGACTAGGAAAGGTAATGTCACCTATGTTTCTCCATCAATTATGTGTTTAGAGTTATTTCCTGTTTGTGTGTAGTTTTTTTAGTTTAGTTAGTTTTAAAAATTTGCGAATCGTAATTATGTAACTGTACGTTGTTTGCATTTGTCACACAAAAGTTTTTTTTTTCCTTTTCTTTTTCTATATCTTTAACCTTTATATATGGAACCATAATAGTTTAAATTTCAGACATGAAATCTCTTAGTAAAATTTATATATTTATTTGTCTTCAATTTGAGATACATTGCATTTGTGTGTAAGGGTTTCTATTTAAAAAAAAAAAAAAAAAAAAAAAAACTTCCAACATTGTGTAGAAATGTGTAAAAATAAAAAGAAATAAAAAAAATACAAAAACCATCCATCGTGTCTCAAATGTCACCAGAAAGCCTTCAAATTTTATTTACAGACGCCTAATAGAATATAAATCACGACATCGAGCAGATTTTGTTTACCTTTCGCAGTGTTTGAAAAAAAATTAAAAAAGAAAAAAAGCTTTTACAATGTTTTATTTATTTATTTATTTTAGTATTTTAAACAGAATTGTATATTTTGAGCAAACAATGAAACCACAACAAAATTGTTTTGTAATAATTGTGTCAATAAAGCAATACGTAGCAAGTTTTTGAATCGATATACCACTATATACTACGTATATAGAACTTACAGGAAAATTTAAATAAATAAATAAACAGTTATAAATAAAAGTTATTACAATCAAAATATAATTTTCATGCAAAATTACACAGAAATGAGAACATGCTGAACTGCCATTGTGTAGCACTGTGGTTCAGTCCCAAGAGGTGGATCGAAGATTTTGATGTATACCTGCTCGTCTGATAGGTAAAGGCGGTTGCTGCGCAACGCTAATTACATTGCCTCCATCTTGCATTTGTTCACAAAATTATGCTGATTTTCTGGACTACAATAGCCTGTTGCAGAGTTGCTGTATTTTATTCGCATTAACTTGATTACCTACACGGAGAAAGAAAATTCAGGTAAAATTACCGTACTTGTATGGTAATGACATTTCTGATTTAAAAAAAAGAAAACGGAAGAAAATTTGGTGATGTAACCAAAATATACGATATTTAAACAATTCATTTTGTAATTTTCCATTTGTATGGTTGGTTTACCGGAAATTTTGATTTTCAGAATTATAGTTTTCATTACCACAAATTACCGTGCTTTTTACTGTTCCCATGGAGTCAGAAGCAAGGTAAATATTACCATATTCTGGTAGTAGTGATCAGATATTTCTTCTCAGAATATATATAATTTGTTTTAAAGGGGGCCTCAATAGAAGGTGAAATAAATTAGAAACTACGTAGATTTGAGTGATATAATTCTTTTTGAATATTTATTTATTTGGACCACACAAAATATTTATTTTTGCGTTACGAATGAGAAATATTTAACTATATTAATTATCCAAGTACAAAGTATCCAAGTGCTATATTAACCAAGTACAAAGGAAGGGATTAAAATAATATTTTAATTTTTCTACTAAAAAGTAAATTAATTTAAACATTAATTTGATTTTTTTTCCTTCTAATTTAAGCGGTTATATAAGTGAGGTAACGCAAAGACTTCAATAACATAAAAAGATCAATTATTTTTTTACTTTGTTACAAAAGATAAAAAAAAAAAAAGAAAAAAATTCATTAAATAAAGAGAAGATAGTTAGAAAAGACATTAAATACGAGAAAGTAATCATAGCTTAAACCTACATCCTCTCCCATGTTTCTAAAAATATGGTAACTCGTAAATAGTTATAACATTACTTTTTAATAGAATATTAAAATATTCAAGGAAAGTAATATTTTCTCTTAAATATTTGGATATAATCTAAAGTATGAAACTTAAATTATATGAACAAGAAAAAAATATAGTATAATATTGCTATAAGAATATGCTTATACGCATATTGCTATAACATAATATTGCTTAAATAAGCCACGATATTAGTGGTGCTAAGTTGTACCATATTATCTTACTTTTTAAACCTGATTACACGATACTATTTAACATTAATGGAAACTACTTAAGAGGTTGAAGTGTGATACTTAATTTTTAACATTATTGCTAATGCATTACGTCCGTTAATGCATTACGTAATTCAGTTTATTCTGTCAGTACAGCCATTTCTGACTCTTGCGCCATTATATTTTACACTCAATCCAATGCAATGATTCATAAATTTTTAAGAATTTCTTATCAGTTTTTATCGTTTGTATTCGAAATTGTTATTTTGTTTGTAAAGTAACGTTTTAGATTATATCTTGAATGTGCTCAGTAAAAAATTCCGGATCAAATTATGTGGGTGCTGGTACAAAGTACCGGCACTCAGGGTGCCGTTACTTATTGGGAATAAAATCTATTTTTATCAGAATATATTACGAAACAAAAAATCTGATACACCGTAATTTTTACAGTAATAATTACTGTAAAACCACTTTATCACTCTGATAAAATAAATATTACTGCAAAGGTTACGACTTAATATTTTACAGTAAAAACGGGTTTTGCGGTAAAGCATATCTTACCACAAAATAGATTTCAAAAATGCACCCAGAGTGCAGATACTTAATACCGGGATTTGATCCAGAATTTTTTACAGTGTAGTGCTACAAACACAGATGTTTCGTCACTAAAAATCTTATTTTTCCCTAAAGCTAGTTTTTTTTTCTTCCCCCATATAAAATTTCTTATTTTTGGAACTTAAATTAGAGTAAAATTATTTTATATTCAAAATATTCACATCCATTTAGTTTCGTTACTTTATTTTGATAAAATTATTTCTTGAACGATTATTTTTTGAACAAATAGAAAAACGTATAGTAAACGTTTTTTTTTTCCCTTCTTCTTTTTTCCAATACCCACCTGTGTCGACATTCGACAATTCCGGCGTATAAGGGCAGATTTGTTGGCCACTCTTTCACCATGTTAGGCGAGCCGACGTTGCTCCTACAGTAAGGACAGATAAAACAGAGAAAGAAAGTACATTCATGCCTTGTCCGGGATTCGAACGCAGAACTTTTCTGATTCAAGGCCAGTTTCTTGACCCCTACACTGTCCGGTCGGCAGTATAGTAAACGTGGAACAATTTATTTGAAAACTAAACATAATTTTATTTATTGAAGAGATATAATCAGTGTTTACGAAATTTCTATGAAATTGCAAATTCAAACAAAATTAAACAATGAACAATGTTTTTTAGTTTAATAACAGATTTAAATTGATAAAAATTTTGCTTCAGAATGCTCTAAAAACTTATATCATTTGAAAAAAAATGAAAAAAAAAAATTCTTTTTTCTCTTTTTTCGTCATTGTTTATCTCAAAAGTAACATATTTTTACATTCTTTTCGTTTCAATTTCTTTTTTTAATACTTGATTCTATGCTTTCTTCCTTTCATTGTATTTTAATTTATTTTTTTAAATTTATTCATTTAGTTTTTGATTCCCGCAGCATTTTTTATTAATAAACGAATTCCCTTTTTACTTCGAAAGAAGTTCCTTTTTTAATTGAATAAATAAATTACCAGTGCACAAATAAAAATGAAAGAAAGATTTATTTTCTGATATTATTATTTTCTAACATTGAAATGTCAGTTTCCGAAAACAATTTGTTTACAGTATGTAAAGGCAAAAAAATCACAATTTAAAAGTGATTTTCATTAGCACAAGGGGTAGAGACATTTCAGAAATACAAAAATTCTTTAACGTACGAAATTTCAAAATTGTCATAGATTTGACTAAGAGATGTGAAAAACGAGAAACCTTATATATCAATATCATTAAAATATTTAAAATCTTAAATTTAAAAACTAACTACATTACATACATTTACTTAACTACATTACATACATGTTGCAAACACAAGATAAAGAGGAACACTAAAAAAGAATTACCTAACCTTAAAACACTATTATGCCAAGTCAATGAATGGGATAGTTAAAACTAATAATACTTATAACAACAACCTTCGAAATAGAATTTGAATTTAATTATTGGCATACGAAATGTATAATGAGGCCATGTAACCGTGATGAAAGTCGAGCATAATTTCAAAATTAGTAATTTCACATTTGTGCAGCATTGATTTAGCAAATAAATAAATATATAAATAAATAAATAAAAAATAAACATCATCTAAACTTCAGGCAGCAATACGGGGCTAGAAGATAATAAAATAAAATAAATAATAAATAACTATATAAGAATTTATATTGTAATTGAATTATGTCAATATGTCATTTAATTTATGTCGATTATAATTTGAAATGTTATTATTTTTATAAAAAGATTTTAATTAAAGTTGCTTAATGCTTGCAAAGACATTGAAATTGCGTTAAATTATTCTTGGGCTAAACTAATTATAATTTTTATCTTATGTTAATTTCATTATTTTTAGGAAATTTGAAATGTTTGATTTGGTAAAACAACATACTTCTTGAAATCTAAGCTTAACTCTTTAAAAAATTACTGCTCCAAAATTTTTTAAAATATTATAATACTGACACTGTTTTATTGAGAAGTATACTTTTTAGTATACAACATGTTTAATCATTTAAGTACTAAATTAAAAAACAATGTATAAATTATGCCATTTTTGACAAGAAAAATGTCTTGAAATATTTTTAAGAATTACTCTCTGTAGTTAATATCTAAACTGGAGGTTATATATTAACACGTTAAACAGAAAGAAACAAAAAACATTTCTCACTGAATTTTAAAAATAAGAAATCTTAAGAAAAAATAAATTAGATTACATTTAAAACATAACTAATTCTATAATTAAAGTAATTGAAAGAAGCATAGCGAAAATTCATTAAACAAGGAACAAAATTGAAAAACGAAGTATTACATAATGTAATAGAGATCCACTGTTCTTGCATATCGAACAATTGTAGAAACAATTTGAATCTTTGTTCACTTAGTTTTTGTTTTACAAACAATTTTTTGAAACATTTATCTGGTTACGAAAAATACCTAAATTAGTAAACTAATAAGTAATAGCCTAAAGAGTGACTAATAAATAAAACCGAAATATTATTTTTCTCTTTTGTGTAAAATTATTTTAGTGTATACAGCAAATATATTAAATAGAAAACGCAATAAACTCTTAAATAGCAAATTAAGTGCTCTGTAAAAAATTCTGGATTGAGTTACGGTACAAAGAACCGGCATTTTGGGTGGATGTACTATCCTTAAAATCCATTTTACCGTAAAAACTATTTTTACCGTAAAATATTGTACCATAATATTTATTTCATTAGAGTGAGTCATTGATTTTACGGTAATTATTACTAGAAAATTACAGCATTTCAGATTTTACTGTAAAAAGTAAAATTACGGTACCAAGTACCAGCACCCTGAGTGCAATAGTATAGTGAGTTACAATACAGTTAAGGATGCATGTAAAAATGTTTTCGGTAAAAAGCAGAAAATGCATGTAAAAATATTTTCAGCTCAAAGCAATGAATGTATGTAAAAATGTTTTCAGCACAAAGCAGAGAATGCATGTGAAAATATTTGCAGCACAAAGCAGTGAATGCATGTAAAAATGTTTTCCAACACAATGCAAAGAATACATACGAAAATGTTCTTAGTATAAAACAAAGGATGCATATAAAAATGTTTTTAGCTCACTGAATGAGAATACATATAAATATGTTTTAATCACATACACCAGAACATATATAAACTAAACATAATTTTTTAAAATAAATTTATAAAAATTAGAAAAGATTTTAGCAAAATTAAGAATAAATTATTTTAAAAATTAGTGCTGTATCAAAGTAAGAATAATTATAAATCTGTAGAACTTAGTCTGTGTTAATATAGATAAAAAAATAATAAACTTAAGATAAATTTTGGTTCATAGTAGTGAATTTTACTTAAAAATGAATTAAATTTTTGCTGATAGGAATCATGATTTGAAAACAATTAAATCTTGGTTCAAAGGAATAATTATTTGAAAAAATTTAAATTTCTGTTTTTGGAATAATTATTTAAAAAATTAGACATATTATTAAAAAAAATCATTAGAACGTAAAACAAATTATAAACTGATGCATCACAATTGTACTAAGTTGAATTGGTTTATAATAAGCAAATGTGTTAAACAAGAATTGTATGTGGGAATTTAAACTAACTAAAACCATCAACAGTAAAACTATAGCGTAACAATAATAACTAACAATTGTAACTTACAATTTAAAAGAAACAAGGTTAACTAAATTTAATTAAAACTAACTAAAACCATTAACTGTAAAAATACAACGTAACAATTATAACTCCCACTCTCAAAAAAAAAGAAGTATGCTATAATTAGGAAGAAAAAAAACAATTTAACTTCTCTTGATCATTAATAAAAATGGCAATGTCATTGAATAAAAAAAGTAAAAAAAATTAAAATTCAAGGTCGACGTTCTTATTCATGCGAGCAACTTATTTATGTGAAAGCTTTCACTAAAATCGTGAAAGCAACGCTTCCACCCACGCTTTTCATTCTGTAACAAAGAACTCTATGGTGTTCTTTTTGCACTTGAAGCAATTGTTTTCGATACGTTTGTTTATGACATAGTTTTTTGGAATTGAACTTTGAAACTACACCTTTTAAAAACTGCATTATTCTTTGATTAAAATTATTCTTATATAAGTTATTCAATCCACAAAACATTAAAAAAAAGAAAGAAAAATAATTTTTGGTAAATATTTTTAATTTTACCGAAACGATTCATATATATGAAGCTTATGTTACTAATTTTGTTTTTTCCATGTGAAAACAAAACATATTGGTATCTTTTTCCTATCAACAGAAACATTCATTATTATGTAATTAATGGTTCCTTTTCCTTTTATTTAATCATGTTTTTTCTTTTTTAACTGATAGTGAAAATAAACTAAAGTTAGTGTAATTCAATATTTTCATTTTGTAATTATTTTTAAACCAACAAATATTACGTTCAAATTTTTTTTCTTCTCTAAATAACAATATTCGACGAAAGTTTAAAACCTTAAAATCTCTTGTTTTATAGCTTTGTTGATTTTAAACGATGTAAAATTTTTAAATCCACTTTCCATAAATAATTTATTATAAATCATATCATTTCAAAATAAACCATGCTGTTTAAATTACAACTTATTTCTATATTTTTCAATGTACGCACAAAATTATTTTTTCGAGCTTATATCTGACAATTTTTTGATTTAATTATTAAATTTAGTGAAGCAGTAACGTTAAGAAAATTCTTAACTCAATCACATATATTTCAGTTGGTTGAATATTTTTAATATTTCTTTTTTCGATCTTGAAATCGTGTTTATATTTTGTAAAAGTAAAATCTTTCTCTAATTCTTTTTCGAAATCTTTAATTATAAAAAATTAAAGATTAATTATTTTTTCAACTTTATAGTATTAATTTGTCAAACATTTTTTTTTATTTAAGTATTAAATTTAGTGAAGTAGTAACATTAAGAAAATTTTTTACTCAATCACATATATTTAAGTTGGTTGAATATTTCTAATATTTCTTTTTTCGTTCTAGAAATTTTGCTTATATTTTGTTAAAGTAAAATCTTCCTTTTTTTTTGTTGTTTAATTTCAAATGCAAAAGATTAAAGCAAAAATACTAAAAGGAGAACTGTAGCAAAGATCATAGGAAGCATTGAACAATAATTTTAAAATATTATTTATAAGAAAATTGCGTTCTTTTGCAAATTTTCACACTCTGCAGTTTTATAATTTTCCATAACATTTAAATGTTATCGTTAAAAAAATATTATTATAAATATGCATGAAATTGAAACTATTCAAGCTACTTAATGCTGCTTTCTAAAAAAAAAAATTAAATATTATTTCATGAATTTCACGCTTTAAGAAATTAAGTTTTTATAAAGCATTGTACTTTGAAATTTTATATTTTTCGAATATGGATTTAAATTTTTCCCATAGAAAATAAAGATTCAGCCATTTTTAAATATAATAAATTTCATCACCTTTGCAAATTCAATATCTGCCTCAATATCAAAACAATACTCTTTACACACAAATGAGTAATTTTGTCATTGAAAAATACAGTTTAATGGCCGATGCAATGGCCACCTCTGCAAATAAGATATCTGCCTCAATATCAAAGCAACGCTCTTTACACACAAATGAGAAATTTTGCCCTCGAAAAATACAATCTGGCCGATGCAATGGCCACCTCTGCAAATAAGATATATGCCTCAATATCAAAACAACGCTCTTTACACACAAATGAGTAATTTTGCCATTGAAAAATACAGTTTATTGCAGACTGGAGAGAAACCACGCCTCTAATATATTTGACAACAATGCAAATTTAGTTTCATTAAAGGTAGAAAGCTTTTATCTTAATTACGCGTTCTTGTGATGAATTTAAACTGTCAAATATAGATTTCGAATCCGATAAGGGTAATCTATTACATTGGCTCTACCAATGAGATACCTACTCTGCATAAAAGTTAAAACAAAACGCTCTTTATTTATTCGCCCATTTTACGGCTGAAAAGTTAAATTAATGGTCGACTTGGTAAGTAACCAACAATGTCGAGTCTTAAGTTATCTACATCTTTATTTCTACCAAGATAGGCTCATTACATCCAACAAGACATCAAGTAGACTTGTCCCAAACTTCCTACAAATTTCCTTGCCCTTTGAGTTGAGTTTAAAATGCCGAAGATACGAATCATTACTTTTAATATGTTACAGCAAGAGCTAAGATGTTTAAAATGTTGTTCAAACTCACAACATGTATTTGAAATTATCTAAACAGTGTGAGCATTACAGATAAATTTTAAGTGCGCTTTTTATTATTATTATTATTATTATTTGCAAAATTTTTTTTTTGCTAGTTTTAAAAATACCTTTTAAATATTCTGCGCTACGCAGAGAAAAAAATTCTGGTAAAATAACTGTACTGTATGGTAATGATAACAGCTGAAATAAAAATCATAATTCTGGTAATAAAAATCAAAATATGGGGTATTTAAACCATTCGCATGGTAATTTTTCCATTTATATGATAGCGGTTTATGGGGAATTCAGGTTTTCAAAAGTACATTTAGTAAAAATGAAGTAAAATACTGGAAAGTAAATTTGAGCGAATAATTAATATTTTTGCCATGTGCTAAGATATCATGATGAACTTACAAATTTTTACAGTATTTACCAAATTTTATCACAAATTATAAAACCATATTTGTTTTATTTAACCACAATCATGTCTTCCCATAGAGTTAGAAACACTGTAAATTTTACCATATTTTGGTAGTTTTGATGAGATATACTATTATACTATTTTTTTTTCATTAAGAAACGTTGAATCTGAGAGTTAATATTTTATAAATCATTAGCGTTTGCAAAATATCAAGTAATTTTGCAAATTTAGTTTCATTTAAGATACAAAGCATTTATCTTAATTATATGTTTTTGAGATAAATACAGAGCCAAAAATATAGATTCAGCTACAGACAGGAGTAATCAATTGCATCAGTTCCACCAATAGGATATCTGCCCCGCATAAAATGCCCCGTAATACAACAACAAAACGCTCTTTACTTATGCATGCATTTTGCTACTGAAAGATTAAATTGATGGCCGACTAGCATGAAACCATCACACCCAGCTTTAGGACGCTACTGAGAATATAGAATCCCTCATAAATAATAAAATCCCCATCTTGGGGAAGATGAGAAAAACATAATACATCAAACCGTAGCCCGTCATTAAAAGCTACCGCCCCGAGTAAATTTCTGCATCCGATGTTAAATTCCTAGTTTTTGTGATAATTACCTTAACGAGGCAACGTTCTGAATATAAAGTGAGTGCTCTAGCCGACTTTAATAATATCTTCGTGTTTGGAATTAGAGATGATTTTCTCATTCGTTGAAATTAAGGGCCATTGAAACAATTGAGTTCTGGCGTCTGTTAGACGCTCCATCACGCCCCATTCTGTGGCTTAGGGAAAGACAATTGGCTACTAGTGTTACAGCATAGGCGGAGTTTGAGAAAGTCGCCATTCGCAAGTCTGTTGTCTACTGTGGGAGGTGCCCATTTGCCGCAAATATAGATGCTAAATCATTGGGTAAGGAATTTTTTTTGTTTTTATTTATTATTATTTTTTATTTATGGTTACGTGATAATTCTTCTTGAGGGTTTAAAGAACGTCGTATTCGAAAGGGCGTTGCATATCCCTTGCGCTAATAAGATAAGATCGATTTGGGATTTCGTTTTAGAACGAAGGTGTTGGAAATATTTAATTTAGCAATCAAAACGATTATGAATTATTTATAGGATTTTTTTTTCTTGTCTATGAATATTTTAAAGTGGAAGAATTAACGTTGATATCTTATATTTGAAGTTTTCTTTTGAAGATGAATGGATTATTGCGAACTTGCTTGTTATCACATTTAGCTAGCAATTAAATAAATATTCGATTTCAATTTGATAGATATTGCTAAGAGATCTTAAAAATTTTTCAATGTAAATTTATTTTTATAAAGTGTGCCAGTTATTTTCTATTTTTTCTATATTTTCAAAATAAATTTATGATTATTTTTGGGTGAATGACAGATAGTGAACTATTAAATTTTAAAATAAATAAAGCATCGAAAAGTCAGAGAAATTCCTGAAAAATGTCACAAATTTTGCCAATTGCTATGTACGTCACAAATTTTGCAACTTTTTATAATAATTTGCATCAATGGGCTCTAAAGTGACTAATAAATTTTGAAATAAATAAAGAATATCTAGTTTATTTTTAAAAAAAACTCTTGAAAATCTTGTCAAACTTTGCCAACTGCCATTTCCTACTCTTTAAGTTAATTTACACTAATTTGTATCAATTTGTGAAGCAAATAAATTTTGAAATAAATAATGCTTCGAAAATTAGCATTTTGAAATAATTAGCATGCTTCGAAAACGTTTCAAAATTCTCTCTCTCTCTCTCTCTCTCTCTCTCTCTCTCTATATATATATATATATATATATATATATATATATATATATATATATATATATATATATATATATATATATATATATATATATATATATATATATATATATATATATATATATCTTCATGGGTTTCAATGGCATTTGTGAACAGAACAATTATAGTGTTTATGCATACTTTTTCAGTGATAAATGCAAAATAAATAAACAAATGCATGAAAATATTTAATTTGATTTTAAATGCTATTGTTTGAAGCATAAGGAATATTGTCCTACTTCATGCTACCCCTCCCACCCCTCTTGTCAGAACATGTGACAATTTCATGACCCTCTTTCCGCCCCTCTCTGTAGGACACCATTTATGAACGATACTAATGCTAAAATTCTGAAGAATTGTCGTATGGTTTGTTAATTTCCATAAGTGCCACTAGTTTTCCAACTTTTCTACATTTTTAAATTAACTTCGGTTTATTTGAAATAATGATCGCAAAAGGTAAAAAAATTAATTTATTGTTACTTGCATCAATGAGTACACTGAGAAAAAAAAATTTCGTAAAGTTACCATATTGTTTAATAATGACATTCCAGGTGGTTAAAAAACAAACAAAAGAAAACAATGGTATTTAATAAATTTAAAACGCATAATATTTAAATCATTCATTAGGCAATTTTTTCGTTCATAATGCAATGGTTTACTGGAAAGTCTAATTGTGAAAATTATATTTCTTATTACCACACATTTAGAAAAAATATAAAAATGAGAAGTAAATTTAACCGAAGAAATGATTTTTATGCCATGCTCCAAGATAACATGACAAAATTGCCAAATTTTATCACGTATTATAAAACCATATTTTATTTTTAATGTTTACCAAATCATTACCAAAGTGTTTCTGTAAGAATTAAAGTTTGTTTTGGGAACCCCATAGAGCCAGAAATACGGTCAATTTCACCATATCCTGGTAGTTTTGATAATACTTTTTTTTAAGCGTGTACATCAGTAAACCAATAAATAAAAATTGCAATAAGAAGTTTTTGAAAAATTCTTGAATAATTCTCTATTGTGTCAACTGTCATGCTTCACGCAGTGTATTTTTTTAATTTTCCAAATTTGTAGTAAATAGAGGGTGTTACGTCATGACTACCCTTAACGTGTATCTTTAGAATTCGCGTCAATAATTGAAACAAAAGCGTATACGCATACGTATTCCCAAATTAACATTGAACAAAGTTAAAAAAAATTACACTTGTATTGCCACTTGTAAAAGTGTTTTTTTTTTTAATTCAGGAGGATATTCAGTTTTAAAATGCTAAATGCTCTTAAAAAAAAATTAGAAAAAAAAAATAAATAAATAAATTTGCGCAAATAATAAAAAAAAATGGCTACATAAACTAGTTATGCATAAGGAACATTGTTGAAGCTTCCCGAAAGCTTCAACAAATTCAAGAAAGATAAGTATCTAACTCTCCTTGTCTCTTAAAAAAACTGGCACTTTATAAAATGAAAATTATAAATTACTACAGTAATATACTAATATAAATGACTATGACTATTTTGACATTTAGCAATTTCAAAAAAGTCTTGTGATAGTTCCCATAGACAAAGCTAATAACAACTTTGTAATCTTCTGTAAAAAAAAATTCTGTCCTGAACTCTAAAATAAGGAATTTGTCAATAGTAAAAATTTAAATTAAGATATTTTAAATATCATTATTACTATCATTAAAAAAAAGCTAGCATTCTATGTGCGGACAAAAATAGAAATTACTAATGAACACAATTTATACTTAATAATCAGTGCAGTATTTCATAAAACACCCAGTGCACCGAAATAAAATTTCTCGCTGTTCAAATATTTACCTAACTAAAACTGGCACCATATTCCTTAAATGCTTCACCATTATGCTATCAAAAAGTTTATTAAACATGTTTACTTGGTATATTACCAAAAATCAACCTATTTAGATTTTATTAAATGCAACAAAATTAACTATATTTTTATCTTTGTTTTCCCAGATATCTTTCTTTAATAGCATTTTACTTATTCTTTTTATTATACTTTAATTATTAATAATATTTTATTAACACATTAATAATATACTCTTTTCAGTTATCAATAATATTTTATAAATATCCCAAATTGTGATTAAAAATATTGAAGATTTCTTAATTAATCTATCCGTATTTTTTAATTATTATCTTCATCATGATAAATAACTTTTATTTCAAATAGTTGGCATGCCCCAAGGATCTATTTTTACAAAATGAGAAATAAATTATGCTCTAACTATAAATTATTTTTTTAGACTTTTTGAAAATTTAAATATTTTCAATTTTATAAATTAAAAAATTATATGAAACGCTTATTCCAAAAGGTATATTTTTTTTCCTCGTAATCATAACGATAACATTGATTTTTTTAAAATTCCGAATAAGATTGATGTCACTAAGTCGCTTCCTTCGTCATTTCGCCTCCATTATTTTGTTGTTATTGACATTAAGTGCTTCTTGTTTATTGTTTAGAATATTTTTTGAAGTGTGAAAATCGCTCATTTCATGTTCAAAGTTTCTGGGCAAGAAAGTATGAATTTTGTACTTTTCTTCTTATTTGTTTACGTAAACAAATTATGCAAATCAGTGAGACGTTAATAGTGTTTTGCATGTTACTGATAGTATTTTACATTGAATTTAATCAACGTTATTTATCCATATTAACAATGATTGTTAACTTAATTATGACAGAATTAAAATAACATATTACATACTGATTTAATGCTTTCAATGAGCCTGGTTCATGAGGTGAACTGGGTTTGAATCCCAGAGAAGGCAGGAAAATTCGAATTCCACACCCAGCTAGCACCGACCGCAGTGCTGTCATAAAATATCCTTAGTGTTAGACGGATCATGGGTTAGAGTCCTCTGGCCGCCAGGCTAACCGTTGAGGTTTTCGTGATTTTCCTCTCCATGTAGTGCAGACGCAAGTTAGTTCCATCCAAAAGTGTTTCAGGAAGTCGAATTTCTGCCATGCTTGTTTCAGGAATTCGTTTGTCTTCTGGATTGGGTTCAAAGTGGGTTTGTAGCGGATACTTATGAATTGGGTTTACAAGGCTACAGAGTTGAACATTGGTAGTCGCAAACTCAAGATTGCGTCGGTTGTTCAACGACAGGTATAAAATAAAATGAGCCAGCTTCGAGCCGTGGTGGCTCAGGGGATAGAGCACTCGCCTCCCAATGAGGTAACCCAGGTTCGAATTACAGCAATGATTTGTCGATAAGAATTCCACTCCCGGCTCGCACTGAGCTATCTAACTCCTGATCATCAGCTCATTATATTTATTAGTTAACTTTTATTAAAGTTGCACTTTAATAAATTAAATAGTCATCCGCTTGTCCTAACTCAAAGAAGGCAACAACTTTCTCTCATTTATGTTATTATTTATTTGTTTATTTTCTTCCTGAGGGAACTTTTTTTTTGTATATTTCTTTAGCTTAAAACTATAACGTCCATTACTAGGCATTGCATAGAATGCAAAGTAGTAATTATATTAAGATGTATAAAACTATAATATTGCCAAAAAATAAATGACTAATAAATAGCAACCTTCCCTTAAGTTTTATAAAAAGAGAAAAAACTCTACATTGTTGAGTATAAATTGTAATAAATTTAAGTTTATAAACAAACTAATTTCAAGGAATTCTATTATTCAAAATATAATTAGATAAATAACACAATTCATCAAATAAATGGAAATAAAAGAATTTGTAGAAACATTTATTAATTTAAAAAACAGATTGATCAACTCTTTCCAAATTTGATTAAAAACAACCGTTATCTAACAAATGTAATTAGATGAATGTAATTAAATATAATTGGTTGCAAATTCTATTCAAAATCATACTATAAATGAAATATTGAATACTATAAGCTAGCATTTATTAAATATTTGAGTTATCCAGTTTAATATAATTGTAGTCTTGTGCAATTCCATTTCAAGCTAAACAATGGCAACCAAAAATTCAAATTGATTCTTAACTTTAGAGTAAACACTTTGAAAATTTGAAATTAACCAACGTCTCCAATAGCAAATATTATTCATTATTTGTTATTAAATCCAATAAAAATAATTAACTTATAAAGTTATTTTTAAAATACGACTTTTCATTAATATTTATTTTTTAATTATTTAGTTAAATATAGTTGTTGGCATGCATGAATCGAACTTGGGCAAATTTGAGACAACAAACCAATTAGATCGATATTTAACTTCAGTATGAACACACCTTAAAATTTTGTTCTAGTAGCAGCGGTAATGGTTTAATTAATAACATAGCAACTTGGTTTTGGAAATATATTTTTTTAAATAATTATCATTTGATTCTATCTCTTCATAAATATTTTGAAGTTTTGTAATTTTGTAGAGTTTTTTCTCTTTCAATAAATACAAAAAGGACAAAAATTCATTATTCTGTTATTTTTTCTATGCTTCCTCTACTTTTTGAACTTTTATGTATATATAATCGTTACAATATAAATATTTTACCTGAAAGAATATTATTTAAGTATTTGTAACCAATTACCATATTTCCATTATAAAAATGACGTATCTGGTCGAATTCTATGTATTTACATAGCTAACAAATAAATATGAGATTTTTTGTGTATTGTTTGCTTGCTATGAAACTTATTGAAGTCATATTCTGAAAAGATATTTGCAATTAAAATACAGCAAGGAAAATAATTTATCAGAGAATATAATAGAAAAAAAATCATCAATAAAACAATTTTTCTTGATGCATGTATTTTTACTTTTTGTTCCATAATCTATTGATGACATTATTAGTCCGGAATTTTATGCCCCCAATGATGACATTGATAGATGCATATGTGAGTAGAAAATTCCGTGAGATTGCTTGTTTTTTGAAAGCTTGTTTACCAAGTTAAAATGGCAGCTGGGTAATTGAAAATGATAGGTTCAGCAAAGTTCTTAATCATGTTGTGTTTGTGTTTTATCTTCTACCAATAACACACCAGGTTATTAAGGCCTGGTCATTCAAAATATATTTCTTTCATCATGTTTGTTTAATAAACAAGAGAAATAATCCATGGTATTGAATTTTTTTTAAAAAATGAAAGTAAATAAATAAACATAAGCTCTGCGTGATGGACAAATTGCTCTTTGAATATTTCAGAAATTTTTGACTTTCTTTTAAAAGTATTTTCAAGATTCACATTAAGTGCTTTTTGGGATATCAGTAATAAGTGAATTTTACATCATCACGTAATAATTTGATAATTTGTTTTTATTTTTTAGTATTTTTTTTTCTGAAATAGGTATATTTTTGAAGTATCATATATCTAAATAAGAAAATTTTAAAATGCGAGCTGAATCAAAAAAAAAAAATTTTTTTTTTATTAATTTAAGAGCGTTATAACGTAACATTGTTAGAAATTTTATAGCGCTTCGAACCATTGATGTAGTTCTAAGTTGAACCAGATTATTTCAGTTCTTATATTTAATGACCCAATGGTGTAACTAGAATTCATTTTATGCTACAGTTTAATACTTTATTAAAGTTCTAAGGTGCCCACATTAATATATCCTCAGTGGTAGACGGATCTTGGATTAGAATCCCCTTGTCTTCGTTGTAACAGAGGGAGATTTTTGTGATTTTCCTCTCTATGAAACGCAAATGCGTGTTAATTCCATCAAAAAGCCTTCCACGAAGGTTTTCTTGCCCCAATGGCTTATTAGTAAAGTTCTTAATCAGTTTGCGCTTCTGTTTTTTTTTCTACACCCATTAACGCAGTAGCTTATTAAGTACTGGTGTATTATGCTTAGAATATCGTTCGTGAACCAGAATATCGTACAAATTAAAGTCACATTAATATGGTTCTAAGGTGAACCAGAGTATAATATTTCTCTTACTTAATTTAATGACTCCTTAGCCCAACTGAAATTCATATAATGGTTTATAATTTAGATTAAGGTGCTAACAAACTTTTATTGTCTATTATGGTTCGAATGACAGCTGGTTAATTGAAAATGATTGATCTATTGGTAACGTTCTTAATCAGTTACTGCTTCTGTTTGTCCCACAATAACGCACCAATTCATTAAGGACTGGTTTATCATGTCGAGAATACCGTTTGTGAGTCATAATATCTTTCGAATTGGTGCCACATTAAGATGATTCTAAGGTGAACCAGAGTATTATATTTTTCATACTCGATTTAACGACACAAGGGTGAAACTCGAAATAATTTTATGGTCTATAATTAACATCTTATTAGCAAAGTACTAACAAAATTTTACCGTGTAATATAGTTTGAATAACAGCTGGTTAATTGAAAATTTTTTGGTCCATTAGTAAGGTTCCTTACCAGGTTGTGTTTCCGCCTTTTTCTAACCCCAATAACACTCCAGCTTATTTTAGGACTGTTGTGTCATGACTAAAATATTGTTCGCAACACACAATTAGACGCAAATTAATCTACCGATTCTGTTCAAAATCTTAAAACATCAAAACATGTTTGATTGCCGGAGGACAGAGAGAGAGAGAGAGACGGAAAAGTTAAAATTTGGTTGTTAGAAATACTTATACTCACTAGTGATTTGATGAAAAATTATTACTTAAATATCATTTGGCGACCTTTTTTAAATAACTTTTGACTGTGATTCTAAAAATCCGAAGCGAGCATTATGGAACACACTGCACAATTAGCTAAATTTTGACTATAAGTAATTATTGAAAGTCCATAACCCTGACTTAAAATATTTTATTTTATCACTGTTTAGGTGAATATTGTTACCTTTTCGTTTTGATTTGCAATAATTTTAAAAGTTTTATTCTTGAATTTTTAACTGCATAGGATAAGTATGATATTTGGTCCCATTTAAAACATAATTTCTTTAGCAGAAATATTTTGTTTATTTTATTTTCTACTGAAAATTAAAGCTAAGGGATAGCATAGCTTCAGCTCCTTTGCAAAAAAAAACTCTTCTTGATTGTCAAGAAAAATCAAAATGCGAGAATACTTTTTATTTCAACAAGGTTTTTCGTTCTATTATTTATTTAAAGCGTTTAAGCTCAGGCCCAGATCTCTCCGATCAAGAAAGAAAAAGAACTCGGAGCAAAAATAATGATTTTAAATGGGAGGTACTGTCGCTTCCATCATACTCGCCAGACATTGTACCATTGGATTTTAATACATTCAGATTGTTACGCCATTTTATATATGACAAAAAGTGTGAAACTTTGAATGATAACCAAGCTGTCATCTCCGAATTTACTCAAAAATTAATAATTTTTTTCTCTCTCTGGCAATGAAGTTCTGCTCTCTTTATTCGCAAAATGTTATTAAATAAATGTCAAGAATAAAGGATATAAATGTTTACGACTAAAAATGTTCAACTCCGTATCCTTGTAATTTTGAACCCAATCCAGAAGACAAGAGAATTCCTGGATCGAGTATTGGGAGAAATTTGCCTTCGTGGAGGACTTTTTAAAGGAGCTAAACCGCATTTGCGTTACATGGAGAGGAAGACCACGATAACCTCCCACGGTTAGCCTGACGGCCAGGGGACTCTAACCCATGATCCGTCTACCACTGAGGATATTTCACGTCAGCACTGTGGTCGGTGCAAGCCGGATGCGGAATTCGTATTGACTGGGATTCGAACCCGGTTCGCCTAATTGGAAGGGGAACGCTCTATCCCCTGAGCCATCGCGGCTCTAATGAAGGTGATTGCACGATTAAGTAAAAATAAAAACTTAACGTTTGAATTCAATGTTAAAGAAATTATATTATTTTCCATTGTAATATTGTAAACCGCAAAAAAGTTCAGCGTGCAGTTGTCAGTATTTTTGCTGTTGAGGTAAACTAACAACATTTTTAAGTACAGGGCTGTAGTTATCGTTCAAAAAACTAGGGCAAGCAAATTATTAAAAATGGGCTTGTATCTTCAGCGTAATGTTTTTGCGGTGAAGCTATAAACTGATTCTAATGCGCATGAAAATATGTGTTGTCAGTAAACAAGCAAACAAGCAAAAAAAAAAAAAAAAAAAAAATGGATGAATAAATAAACAGTAAACAAAATATAAATAATAACAGTGAAAATTGAAAAAGAAAATGAGACTACATGCACTATCAATAATTTTAGTTTGTTTCCACACTAAAAAGGGTGGCAACTTTGCACCAAAATTGTTTATAGTGTTTTATACATAAACATTAATTCCAACTTAAATCTTCGAACCAAAATGTCAGCATATATTACTAGTTAGTCTAGGAAATTGAAATTTAAGTAAAAAAAGTTTAGATGGTAGTTTACTATAATAACATAGAATTTCTTTCTAACTATTTTTTTCAAAAAAAAAAAAGAAATTGCTAACATTTTTTATGCATGAGCAAAACACTTAAGCTTCTTTTGCCTAAAATCAATTTCAGCGAAGATTTCAAAGATTAAAAATAAAACGCGGAAACTAAAAAACTGTAGTTTTCTCGTTATGAACTATTTCCAATATAAAAACTGCAGCATGTGATTGCAGGGTAGGCAAATGTTCACTAAATTATTCATGAAATGCGATGGTTCATACTGAGGAGAAGACAAATGCTGACATGCGTGTCAACAATACATCAAAACTTCTGTTTTGAGTAAAGTAGTAGCCTGGTATCGATCATTGTTTCTTGTAAGGTTCATGTTTACAATCAATTAATATCTCTCCCCAGTCATCGAAAACTCAAATACATGGGAGAGATATTATTTTCAGACAGAATGTGATATTTGTACCTGATTTGCATCACGGAATAAGAATAGAAGCTGTAATTTATGGGATCTTAAAACTGGCAGTAAGGATACAGATTGAAAAATGCATTTAAATATAACAAAACGAAAAAAAAGTAGGCGATGTCAGAGAAAAGAAGTTTGCTAATAGTTTTTTAATATTATTTTCTGCTGGAAAACTGAAAATACTTATCAAAGTTTTTTTTTTTCCTTTTTTGTATTGTACACTGAGAATGTGTGATCAAATCTACTAGAAGACGATAAAATTTACCATGCTTCTACCATCATTTCAGCTATCGAAAACTCAAATATATGGAAGAGATATTATTTTCTGACAGAATATTATATCTGTACCTGATTTGCATCAAAAAATAAGAATAAAAACTGTAATTTATAGGATCTTAAAACCAATAGAGAGGATACAGATTGAAAAATACATTTAACCCTTTGCTTATGGTATACCATGTTGTATCATCACATGTGTTCCATATGTTATACCAGCCGTAAGCAAAGGGTGAAATATAACAAGGGAAAAAAAGTAGGCGATATCAAAGAAAATAATTTTTATTTTTAATTTTATTTTTTGCTGGAAAGCTGTCTTATATATTTTTATTTTTCCCCCTTTTTTGTATTGTACACTGAGAAAAATGTATGGTCAGATCTGCTAGAAAATGGTAAAGTTTACCCTGTTTCTGCCAACATTTCAGCTATCGAAAACTCAAATATATGGAAGAGATATTATTTTCTGACAGAATATTATATCTGTACCTGATTTGCATCAAAAAATAAGAATAAAAACTGTAATTTATAGGATCTTAAAACCAATAGAGAGGATACAGATTGAAAAATACATTTAACCCTTTGCTTATAGTATACCATGTTGTATCATCACATGTGTTCCATATGTTATACCAGCCGTAAGCAAAGGGTGAAATATAACAAGGGAAAAAAAGTAGGCGATATCAAAGAAAATAATTTTAGAAAAAAAAAAATTTTTTTTGCTGGAAAGCTGTCTTATATATTTTTATTTTTTCCCGTTTTTTGTATTGTACACTGAGAAAATGTATGGTCAGATCTACTAGAATATGTTAAAATTTACCATGTTTCTGTCACCATTTTGAAAACTCAAATATATAGAAGAGATATTATTTTCAGATATAATATGATATTTGTTCCTGATCGCATCACGAAATAAGAATAGAAGCTGTGATCATGGGAGTTTAAAATAGGCAGATGAGATTTAGATTGAAAAATATAGTTGTGTATGTACTTGTCAACAATTTTTTTTCCGTTCTATATTGTACACTGAGATAAAAAGTATGGTCAAAACTACCAGAAAATTTACCGTGGTTCTCATTGTATGGTAAAGCCTAAAAGCGCGGTAGTTTTTACTGAAGCACTTTAATAATGATTTTGGTTAAATTAACAAAATAATATTGTTTCATAATCTGTGTTAAAATGGGCTAAAATTTGTT